>NC_043961.1:19485414-19785414 GCF_902148855.1 Sphaeramia orbicularis | reverse complement strand
AGAGGAGAATTACACCGCCGGACCTCCATTGGATTATATGGGATTACAGCAGTTTGAGCTTTGGGTGGAAAAACAGATAAATATTGAGAAATCACTGAGAAACACTTTACTTTCATCATTGTCGGCCAAACTGAGAGCCTCTCCTCTGTCACCGTCTTTTAGAAAGGTGTCCAACCTTGGATTTATTACAAAATGGAAATAAAAAAGATTTATTACAACCAAGGATTAAAATTAGGCTCCATCTCCATCCTTCAGTGTCCTGGGATTGTGGTTGCCCGCTGATATTTCTGTCCATCTCTGCTACTTTAAGGGCAATCCTCCGAGGAGGTTTTACATAAGCCTCTCATATGTACAGTATTTGCATGTGCGTTAATGCTCATTCCCAGCTGGTCAACAGCTCAAGACTGATGTAACGCTGAGAGCTGATGGACGGGAATGTGGCGTCGTTATCTGTGTGTAATGACACACAAACACACACGTTTGCTTTTTATGCATTTAAGGGATTTAACATTGATTGACATGGGGGAGCCTTAAACTGACCTGAACCAAACAACAACAGGCCTGAACTTAAATCTAACCCTGACCTTAAAGGTTAATTATGTAACACTCACACGTCACTGTACATTTGTGTGGAGTTTATTTCGGAGTCTGTTTTTGAGCTCGGAGGTGTGTTTGATGTTTTGTCCCGTACTCAGTTAAACTACTCTCTCATAGATACGGAGGGGATTAAATGGAGTCGTAACATGCTGAACAGGATCAAACTTGGTTACCTGTGACATTGGAACAGGTTAGAGGTCTTCTTAACGTTCATTCTGGACCCTGACTGTGTATGTTGACATGCACACTAATATTCCACTGTTATTCTGAATTTGACAGGTGCCATGTAAACGGTATGTTCCGCTTGGATATATAGAATCTGGCCTTTTTCTAAATAATGCCTTGTCTGATTCAGACATCTAATTTTACATTGCTTACCCAGTTACATTTACACTGTTTAACCCTCTGGTATCCCGTCCAGCAAGGCCCTTACTAAGCACCAAGTGTGCCTTTTTGGCACACTTGTGGAATTTGTCAAAAAAAATTTCATACAGTTTGTTTTTAATTCTTTCACACTTTTTTCTGTTTCATCAACTTGAGCCATAAATAAAAATACCAAATACTCAATAACTGTCACATTTTTTAACCCTTTAAATGCCATGTTTGTAATGTAAACAAATCATTTTTTGGATGCAAAAAACACAAAAAATTATTTTTTTTCAATATACTATATAAAAAATTGATCACATATTATTTGATTTTTGCAGCCTGGCATATGTCAATGATTAACTCCAACATCGGTTAATTTGCATTATTATTTTTGGCGTTAGGTCAAATGTTCAAAAATACTAGCATCTGTCACCAAGTGTACATAAAATGCACACCTATAAATCAAACTATTAAATATTATATATTGATTTATTTTTCTGCTCTAATTTGATTTTATTTTTGTAAATCAAGGTCAGTCCTAATCATACATATCAAATGGAAGAAATAGTGCGTTTTTGGCATACTTGGGAGACAGATGCTAGTCTTTTGTTTACAATGTGCAAATTTTAGTTGGTGGCCAGAATTTTAAAGATCATGAAAAAATGAAGAACTTTTGAATTCTAACTTTATTTAAATTGTGAAAAATAATATGAAGTTTTTTAGCAGGAAGTGCAAAGTGTGCCTAAAAGGTGCACGTGGATACCGGAGGGTTAAACTGATACGTGTGCTTACATTGTTTACACTATTACATTTATTTATATGGTAGTTTTTATTATACCCCACTTACCTTTTATATATTCTATTTTATATTGTATTCTTTATCTTTTTTATGCTACAAAACCCAGACCTGGGTAAGTATGTTTCATTCTAACATGCACCATTGAGCCAATGACAATAAAACTGAGTCTGAGTCTGAGATGTTTTTCTAATCATTTGAATCGGGTTCTGCTTTGAGATGCTTTTAAGAAACATTCTTGTATACTTTTAGTACCTTTTAAAATTGTTGATGGTGTTTTATATCTATGTTCTTAGTTTAGTGTTTTATGTATGGTTTTAGAACTGAGTTTTACTATGTGTTTTATGTACATTTTTAGTGTGAATGTATGGATGAAATCTCTATTGTCTGTAACTTCTTGGCAAGGACAGTCATGCAAAAGGTTTTTTGTTTTAATTTTTTTCAAGAGATTTTTAATTTCAGTGAGTATTTTTTCCTGTTTAAATCAAGCTTAATAAATAAATAAATAAATAAAGACAATTAAGCTTTTAAAAAAAAAGTCTGGTGACCAAGTCCTTCTATTAGATGTAGGAATAGTCATTTAGTTACTTTTATTTTAGGCTTAGGTGGTGCAGCACCCAAGGAAAGTATTATTTAACAGCAGAATACAGAAAATATGCTCAGTTTGTCTACACACAAGACATGTACTGAAGCTAAAAAAAAAAAAGAAGCAAAAAATAGAGCTGGAGATAGAAAGATAATTCAATGTTTAATGACGAACTCTATTCAACGTCCTCTTGTACTATGAATCAGATGATCTCTGATCATGACATGAATAGTCTTTTGTGCTATCTACTTACTGCCTTGTTGACATTTTCTATTATAGCCTCATTTATCTGCAAAACTCCAACTCGTTCGGATCAGCCTCCACAGCCGCAGGAGGACTTCTCTGTTTACATTTACTCATCTCTAAAAATATGGAGGGAAAAGTCTGACTCATCTGGAACAGACGCAAATTACTCAAGTGACCACGTCCATGTTCACAGATCAGCTTCATCCTCAGGCTTCTCTGTCACGTTCCTGTGTGTCCATCACGTGCTGCCAAAAACCAATATGGCGTTTGCGCTTTTCACTAAAAATCAGATCAGAAAAGATTTGCAAGCTGCAAGCAAGCTGCAATTAACACACCAAGCGATTTTCCTTCTGCTCCATAAATCCTCTGTTCTAGAAAACTCTCTGTGACTAATGAGGGCCTACTTTTGCTTTTCTTTGAGGAATAAGTCTTTGACTCTCACAGTTTTCATCTGAATACTATATCAGCTTCAAGTAGAAAACAATAGTCACATGTTTTCATTAATATTTTATCGCCATCTCAGTCTCATAATTATCCCTAAAACCCAGAGTAATAAATAAAGTGTCCGAGGAGTGGAGCTCAGTAATTAAGAAATCCTCGCAGTAAATTGTGTTGAATCAGGTTTCATGTGATTAACATGCAAGAGTTTAGCATATTAACTTTATACACTTAAAATGACAATGTTTGGGGACAGCACATTTTGTCTCATTTTTTAAAATTACATCTCCATCTTAATCTCATGCATTTGTCATGAGGATTCACCGAACGCTTGAATCTTTATACAATCCCAATAGTCCCCTCAAAGCTCAGTTATAAAGAATTAACAGCCAGGGATTCATTTGTGCAAGTTCTGGAGAATTTTATTTGCAACCATACAGCCTCAAATCACTATCAACTACAGTGTTGTCCATAAAGTCGGAGTAATCTTATTTTCAGACACAATACTCCTTTTTGTTGTTTATACACATCATCACCAGGTCCAATGATTACACTCTGAGTCCCAGTTATGGTTTATCCAATAAGAATAAATCACCTTTCACAATCATTTCATGAGAAGAGGTAAAAGATATTTTACTACAACTTTATGGACAACAGTGTAGTTGTGGAATGTGATAAAAGCTTATGAATGGATAAGTTCTAAAATGTTGCTCACACTTTTATATAAATATATAACTGTGAGCTTATACATACATACATACATACATACATACATACATACATATATATATATATATATATATATATATATATATATATATATATACATATATATATATATATATACACACACACATACACAGGGTGGGGAAGCAAAATTTACAATATTTTGAGGCAGGGATTGAAAGACAGTGTATGACCAATTAGTTTATTGAAAGTCATGAGAATTTATTTGCCACAAGAAAATTTACATAATAGCAAATGTTTTTATTCTATGTGTCCTCCTTCTTTCTCAATAACTGCCTTCACACGCTTCCTGAAACTTACGCAAGTGTTCCTCAAATATTCGGGTGACAACGTCTCCCATTCTTCTTTAATAGTATCTTCTAGACTTTCTTGTAATAGTTTTGCTCATAGTCATTCTCTTCTTTACATTATAAACAGTCTTTATGGACACTCCAACTATTTTTGAAATCTCCTTTGGTGTGACGAGTGCATTCAGCAAATCACACACTCTTTGACGTTTGCTTTCCTGATTACTCATATGGGCAAAAGTTTCTGAAAAGGTATGGATAATAGTGTTAGGTATGATTATGACATCAATATATGTTTGGTTTCAAAACAATTGACGTAGTGCCTGCTGAGAAAAAACAACTAAATGTTCATTGTAAATTTTGCTTCCCCACCCTGTGTGTATATATGTATATATATATATATATATATATATATATATATATATATATATATATATATATATATATATATATATATATATATATGTATGTATGTATGTATATATATATATATATATATATATATATATATATATATATATATATATATATACATACACACACACACACACACACACACACACATATATATATATATATATATATATATATATATATATATATATATATATATATATATACACACATATGTGTGTGTGTGTGTCTACATAACAACATTCTGATGTGCTAGAGAAGCTCTGATTCAGATTTAGAATTAGTATGTCTGATTTAGTCAAAATTAAATGTTTTTCCTAAAGCAACAGATAAAAAAAGCTGTTGTTGTTGTTGTTGTTGTTGTTGTTGTTGTTAGTGTAGTTATTTTTTGAAGACCAATAGTCTGGAACAACAAAATGCAGTTACACAGTCGCTATCAACCTAACCCTTCTCAGTCTTTCCATTTATTACAAAATATCTCAATCACTGACTGTCAAACTCAAATTTTTGAGTAAATTTTGAACAAAACATCTCTGGATAAGAACAGTTATTTTATTTTTGTTATCCTGCCCCCCGAAGGGGAGGCAGGGAGTATTGTTTTTGGTTTGGTTAGTTTCTTTGTCTCTTTGTTTGTATATTTGTTAACACTTTAGCAGCAAAACTATTGGTTTAATTCATACCAAACTGGGTTTATAGATTGCCAGTGACCCAGAATAGATGTGATTACATTTTGGGAAAAGTATACGTCGAAGTTCAAATTTTTAATGAATTTTTAAAATCTTTTCTTCCCCCCATTTATTTATAATGGGTGAAATTTGTCTATATCTACTGTATGCTGACATCAGCACATGCATAGACATGATGACATCAGCTGGATCGATGCCAAAATAAGCTACAATACATGTGAGGGGCGGGGTTTGTTGTGCCTGGCACCACTTGTATTATTGTATTGTATTTTATTTTACTTTAATTATTGTTTCTATTCTATTCTATTCTATTCTATTCTATTCAGTTTTTTTCTATTCAGTTTTATTGTATTCTGTTTCATTTTATTTTGTTTTATTCCCTTAAACTCACTGATAGTGCTGCTTCTGCTGTTACATATAGTCTGTAAAAGGAACTATCTGTGCTGATCATCTGTGCTTGCCTCTAGTTATAATCAGAGTGATGATTAGTCAGAGTATTGTAACAGTTTTCAACATTTCAGTTTTAATGACGTTGCCTGGGGGCTCCTCAGGTCACCTTCACAGAACAATGCTTCTTCTTGAGACTTGATTAAATGCACAGCTTTTCTGCCAACACTTCGACATTAAAATAATCTCCTCATTAACTTTTCTCTCAAATGTCAGTCTTTACTTACCAGCTAAATTACATTTAGAATGAAGGGCATACTTATTTCTTTTAAAGAGTAAAATCAGCTGTACATTTATCTGTAAAAGTGCAGCATATCAGAAGTTGAAACCACACGCCTTTTTAGTTTGTTCGCCCTCATGCAAATTCATAATGTAAATAGCGTGGGCCAGGACTATTTCCATGGGAGTTCCTTGTATTGAGCTCTAAAACATGTGTGTTTATGTGATTGAAGGTTACAGACAGACTAATGTCCTCAACAGGTGCAGGTTTACAGTAGATGAGTGTACATTTCCGAAGTTAAATAGATTGTCGTGTTTTATTTGCATGCATTTCCCTCCTGTCTGAAAAGATAAGATGTTCAGTGTCACAAGGTATTTGCATTATCTGGGGCTGAGTGGGACTGATTTCACCTGGTGTACTTTTAGAATCACTCACGGCCTGAAGATTTTAGTGGTAAATTTTCTGTAAGACATGACCCATAACAACATATTAGAGTCTGACACGACCACAGTTTACTTATGAGTGACAGGAAACATTGTACAGTAGATGCTGAATATACCAGAGAGTTCAACACTCTGTGAAAAGACCAGAGGCTGGAGGGGTGCTGTGTGGTGTTTGCTTGTCCTCACCTCTGTGTTAGCTCACAGCTCTGTGGTCATTATGTAACCACAGGAACAAATATCTCTTTATCAGAGAGCAGATGAGCAGCCTCTCAACCATCCTCCTCTTCTACTATGTGTGTGTGTGTGTGTGTGTGTGTGTGTGTGTGTGTGTGCGTGCGCGCACACGCTGCTGAACACAATAGGTGATAGAAGAAATTTAGGCCAAAGTGTTTGTTTCGACTGATGAGATGTACAGATGGCTGAAGACTCCAATCACATGTCATGTCTTCAGTATGGGTCAGTGGCTAATTGTGCCACCACCACTGAGAGCCGCCCACTGGCCTATAATCACCATTGATAAAGGCGTCTCACTGAATGAAATGTTGTATCAGTGTATCATATTTATATCTGTATTATATGAATATGTTTTTCTACTTTCACCAGCTAAAAGTCAACTTTAAAGTCTATAATGCTTACAAAACTATCATGAACATAGAGTTTGGCAATACATCATGACTGGAACAATGCTGAGCCCTAGTGGTCAACCACAAAATGACCACTTAGAAAAAGCTGAAAAACGATTTGCTGTAGTGGCGTTTGGTTTGTGTGGCAATAAAATGAACTGAAGTGACCCCTCAAAGTGACAGAAAAACAAATGTATTCAAATGTCACAGGAAATGGGAAACACTGTCACTGACTCTCTGCAACCACACTGTCATCATAAATGATTCGTTTTATTTTTCAGAGGTGACCAAAACGAGTGGGTTTGCATATATGTACATGGGTGTATAGTTTTGGATTATATTTTAGGGGATAACGCCCCCCTCAGTATTTAGTAATAATGCATTTACCTCCCCTCATAAACCGTCACAGAAGTAAATGATTTTTCAATAATAAAATATTAATGTCAAACCAATATTCATGCTTATTGCTAAAAAAAAAAAAAAATACTGAACAAGTGGATTTTTCTCATCTACTAAGCAGTTAATTGTATTGTATTGATTTCTTTTTTTGACCATGTTGTATGATTATTTGTTATCTGATGATTCTATGTGCTCGAAATAAACTACAACAACTACAACTACTACTACTACTACTAATATTAATAATAATAATAATAATAATAATAATAATAATAATAATAATAATAATAATAAACATTTGATAAAGCGTCTGATGGTCCAAGCTTTAAGACTTCTAGTTATTAAAAAATAAGACAGTTTCAGGTATAAAATCATTCCATACAGTCTAAAGTCAACGCATAGACAATTCATGAGTGGGAGGGGCTTAATTGGAGGCGTGTGTGTGTGTGTGTGTGTGTGTGTGTGTGTGTGTGTGTGTGTGTGTGGGCACTGTTTTAAAGGTTCAGTCTGGACAATGGCGCCATCTGGTGGATGGGAGACCCCAGCTTTACGGGGATGACGTTATAAATCTTTTTTTTTTTTTCAAAAAAAATGACAACAAAATACGTTCTCTGAGTGAAGGGTTTTTGTTGGATAATTTGTATGAGGTGAATGTGTGGCCGGTGGGGACACCTGCTCTGTGTTGCTGACATGGTGAAGGCTTCACGGCTAACGGTGACGGAGCTGCATGTGTCGGAGCAGTGACGTGTGTTAGCGGCTGCTCTGGTGACGTGTCTCTAGCTGTGCTCTCTCTTCTTCTTACGGAGCGGCTGATGGAGCCACATTGACTCCACTCAACACTTAAACCGATACCACACACACGGCAGGAGTCGGCCTTAGGACACCATGGGAAGTATGTTGCTTTCTTTTTTTGAATACACTTGTTAATGGCAGCTTAAAACATCTGCTGTGTTCTTGATAGCAGAACAATATTGGACGAAAACGTCGGCATGCTAATTAGCTAACCTTGGGTAGGTTAACGCTAGGTGCCTAGCTTACAACGAGGGCTAAATTGAAATTTCGAGTAAAATTCCATTTCGGGGTAATCCAGTATGAATGAAGACGTGTTGCAGATGGATTTTTAACCTTTTGTCTGTCCTTAATATCAGCTTTCTGATTTCAGGTGATAGCTCATCGCTTCTGTGATTACACGGGAACTAGCAGCATGCTAATGCTAGTTAGCTGAATGAAAGACCCATCATAGATTTTTACTGCAATAAATAGATAGAGTAAGGTTATTCACCACTTTATCACACCAATTTAATAACTTTGCAATGCTAAAATAAGTCAGATAATGTGTATGCTAAGACTTTAATAGCAGCTGGTTAATTACCTGTTGCCAAAGTCAATTTCAGTGATTGGCACAGCTGATTAAAACCTCCAGATCTACATCCGCAGGGGGTAATGGTGACCTCAGTCAGACACGCTTCTAATTCGTTAGTCACATTAATTTCCACGACTAGCCTATCGTATTGGGCTTTGTTGGCTGCTGTTTTAATGATGACGTAGCATCTAAGCTAACGTGTAGACTGAGCTCAGACAGTCCAGATTGTAAACATGTTGCAGAAAGTGTGAGTGCTATTGAAGACAAGTGTGACTGCAATGTTACAGCGTTTTTTTACCTGCTTCTCTGTGTCTGCAGTTAAATTTTTGGAGGTCATCAAGCCGTTCTGTGCAGTCCTGCCAGAAATCCAGAAACCTGAAAGAAAGGTATGTGTTCAACATATATGAACAGTTGAGTTATTTGTGTCTGTGAAAATGAATAAAATGAATGACATGCAATTCTTTTTTTCCATCCTTACAGATTCAGTTTAGGGAAAAGGTACTATGGACTGCCATCACACTATTCATCTTTCTGGTGTGCTGCCAGGTCAGTGTCTGCTGATTTGTGAACCATGAGAACCATTAAATACTGTGGAGTGTAACAGAGATGGTTCTGTTATTGTAACCTTCTCTTTTCTTAATTTTACAGATTCCGCTATTTGGCATCATGTCGTCAGATTCAGCAGATCCCTTCTACTGGATGAGAGTAATTCTGGCTTCCAACAGAGGTACTTGCATTTTATACACAGCACAGGCTTAATTAGAGTCCTTTATTGCCTTTAGTTCTCCAAAGAGCAGAAATAATAAAATTCATGTCTTGTTATCACAACTTACCTCTGACGCAATCTGTTATCAGAAGTGAGTTGTCAAAGGTCAACATTCACAGGCTTTTATACATTGTTTTCAGTATTGCTGCTTATGTTTGACTAAATTAGGATGTCTATAACATTAATGCTCTCAACCTTGCTCTCTAGGTACTCTGATGGAGCTGGGTATCTCACCCATTGTCACCTCAGGCCTCATTATGCAGCTGCTGGCAGGTGCCAAGATCATTGAGGTGGGAGATACTCCCAAAGACAGAGCCCTCTTCAATGGAGCACAGAAATGCAAGTCTTGCACTCACAGCTGATGCTCTTTTTAGTCACCAATCTTTGAAGTCTTGGTTTTCTTTACATTGAATCTCAGACTCCCTTATAGGAGCATCACTTCTGTTGCAGCTTTCTCTGTAAGAGAAATTTAATGAAATCACTCATCTCTTCTTGCAGTGTTTGGAATGATCATTACCATCGGACAGGCCATTGTATACGTTATGACTGGCATGTATGGAGACCCCTCAGAGATGGGTGCTGGGATATGTTTGCTGATCATCATCCAGGTTAATAATCACTACCACTTCTGTATAGTAATGTTTTGTAGGTAAAATAATTCATAAATGGTATTTTTCATACTCTTACTTTTGCAGGAATAGTGTTTTTTTTTTTTTACATACAACCTCAGTACTGCATCTCTGAATTTAATTTTAATGCTGTTGCTCTGTGTCTAGCTTTGGATACAGTGATTGCAGTCAGCGATGTGTTTTATTATGATTATATTATTTCCTGTGGCCTCCTAATAGTTAACAACAGTATTCTGTGATTACATTTTTCCCAACAGTTACTCCCTGATTTTAAAAAAAATTAAAAAAAAATTCTTTACAGCAATTATCTACAAGACATGTGTTTAACCTGTATTTGCATAACTGTGACTGACCTTGTGTTGTGCACAGTTGTGTCAGACAGCTATTTATCTTCCTGAATTAATGCAAGCCTTTGGTTTGTTTCTGCAGCTCTTTGTTGCTGGTCTGATTGTCTTGCTGCTGGATGAACTGCTGCAGAAAGGCTACGGTTTGGGTTCTGGTATCTCTCTCTTTATTGCAACCAACATTTGTGAGACAATCGTTTGGAAAGCCTTCAGCCCCACCACTGTGAACACAGGCAGAGGTAACAGCACTGAATAAACAAATGCTTTTTAAGTGACTGCAAGGAGGTGAACATTCCAACTTTATTACAGTGAATAACTGATTCCTGTATGTTTTTCAGGAACTGAGTTTGAGGGAGCCATCATTGCTCTCTTCCATCTGCTGGCTACCCGCACAGACAAAGTGCGTGCTCTGAGAGAAGCCTTCTACAGGCAGAACCTGCCTAACCTCATGAACCTCATTGCCACAGTCTTTGTGTTTGCAGTAGTCATATATTTCCAGGTGAGTTAAAAGCATCATCTGAAATCAGACATGTGTTTTTTAACAAATGTGAAATCTCTTTCAGTTGAGGTAGAAGAGAGGGTTTACAGGTTTTATGCAGGTCCCAGAAAAGTGTAAAATTCAATAATTACATCTTGAAAATTTACTTTTAATTCATTTTGACAGGTTTTTAAATCAATTGGATTTGGTGCTTGGTTAAAGCCTGTTGAACATAATATAATTTAAACCTTTTATTTAATTTAATCCTCTAATTAGGAACTTATAAAGCTTGGTTATAAAGGCTTTATAGTCACATGGGATGTAAAGGTGCCATAAAAGCCACCATCCAGTGTTGTTTTGTATTCAAATTTGGAGGACATTACCAATATTTGGCTCCAGAACGATGACTTAAATGGGTCTTAAATTTAATTGATAATGTACTTGAAAGTCTTAAATTAAACTCACTGAAACCAGAAAACCTGCTCATTATATCTTTTTATAGTCTTCTTAATATAATTTTTGTCTCCTTTTTTTAATCATCCTTTTCTCCTCTTGTAAACATTTTTTCCCCAGTGCTTCATATAGTTATTGTGTTTGCTCCTTTAATAATGCTAAAGGGTTCTCTCTATCTGAAATGTATGTTTGTTTTTTCCAAATACCTGCATGCTGATGGTTCACTTTATTACCTCCACAGGGCTTCAGAGTGGACCTGCCCATCAAATCAGCACGCTACCGTGGTCAGTACAACACCTACCCCATCAAACTGTTCTACACCTCCAACATCCCCATCATCCTGCAGTCTGCGCTGGTCTCCAATCTTTACGTCATTTCCCAGATGCTTTCAACACGTTTTAGCGGCAACTTCTTGGTCAACCTCCTGGGAACCTGGTCTGTAAGTACAGCAAGGAAGATTTGGCTCCAGTGGAATCAGCCTTTACAAGATGTTCACAGAACAACAGTATTATAAACTTATTTATTTAGTGATGACAACTAGGCTCTGACTTAAATTATTATGTACATCTATGCATTTTAATCCTCAAATTCTAATGTGTTCTTCTCTAGGACACCTCCAGTGGTGGACCAGCTCGTGCCTACCCAGTGGGGGGTCTCTGCTACTACCTTTCGCCTCCAGAGTCATTTAGTTCTGTTTTGGATGACCCAGTTCACGCTGTGATCTACATTGTCTTCATGCTCGGCTCTTGTGCCTTCTTCTCAAAGACCTGGATTGAGGTGTCAGGATCTTCTGCCAAAGACGTAAGTCATTATTTGAACAAACTGTACCCTTTCTACTAAGTCACATCTCTATGAGGAAATTTCCACTCAAAATATTCTATGTATCTCAGGTGGCGAAGCAGCTGAAGGAGCAGCAGATGGTGATGAGAGGACACAGGGAGACCTCCATGGTGCATGAACTTAACAGGTACAATGTGAACCTGTTGATGGTCTCAGCTGTACTACAAATGAAAGTACTCTTCCAGAATATTCATCATTAAAATCTTTTCTATTTGCAGGTACATCCCCACAGCTGCTGCCTTCGGTGGCCTCTGTATAGGAGGGCTGTCTGTCATGGCTGATTTCTTGGGTGCCATTGGTTCAGGAACAGGAATCCTCTTGGCTGTGACCATCATCTATCAGTACTTTGAGATCTTTGTGAAGGAGCAGAGCGAAGTGGGCAGCATGGGAGCACTGCTTTTCTAGAAAATACCAGCCATCAGACACAAGACATCCACCCCATATAAGTTGTTTTATTTAGCATTTTTTTTTAAATGCACACAATCAGTACATTTTGCAGCTGGGATAGATGTTTGTTTTTTTTTTTTAAATTTTCTCTGCCACTTCTTTTTTCCACCACAACTCTCGTGCATCACTGCACAGGCAGCCATTTTGGATACTCCCAGGGTTGAGCATAGTATTGTGTCTATAAGTCCTTTTATTCCAATGCATATTCCCCATCTCTTCAGGCTGCCTAAGTCTCCACTGACTGTCTTATCAGATGAATGCCTAAAGCACTTAAGTGTGAGGTGTTGTCTTTGACTTAATGCACCTCAGGCATTATTCAGAGAAAATATACAAGGAACACTAAGACAGTGACTATATGTTAGCATTGATTTCAAGCTGAAAGCACTGTGCCTGGACAATTCAGGAGAGTTTCAAGAAGGTTTATGTTCGTCACGGGTAGTAATCATGCTTGAGGTTTCTAGTGGCCTATAGCAGGTATGAAAAGTATGAATAAAATATGCTTGTCCTCCTGATAAAGTTTCTGGTCATGTCAGACCAGCTGACGGTGGTTTTCATTTACCTTTGCTCTGATATTTTAAAATGGACTGTTTATATCCACTCTGGTCTTATACAGGGCACAGTGCTTGTCCTCTGTCTCTGGGTCCTAAAGGAAAAGTGTTTGTGTCGTCATGCTCTTTTACTCCAAACTGAATCGCTGCACAAAACTGCCGAGATGGTTGGGATTAGGGTGGGTTTGATAGGGGAAAAAGGGGGTGTCATTGGTTTTTACTTTATGTAACAATACATAACTGTTATTAAAAAAAACAGGATTTTTTCCAACACACTTGGAATGTGTTTTAATTTTTATTATCTCTCCTGCCTTGTGATGACAACAGGATACATAATTATGGAAAGTAGAGTGCAATACCTTTGTGACACAATGGTGATACTTTTACTGATCGCAGGATTTTACTTTTAAAAACACATCTTTTAAAGAAAAAAGGCTCATAACAAACCAACTACTTTATATGTCTTAAAAAGTATTGTGTATTAATGTGTAATCACGTAATAGATGTGGAAGTGTTTATCTCCTGAATGGGTTATCTGAAAATGGAAAATATCTTTTGTAGGTTTTCACTTAAATTGTTTTTTAGGTTTATTGGGTCTCAAATGAATAGGCATTCATTAAAAGGAAAGCCACACTTATAGATGATACTTGGGTGATCAATACAAATCAGTAAAAAGCAAATTTTTTCCCCCTCCCGACACATTTTCACAAAACATTTTAAACTGTGACATCACTGATTTTTACATACCATGTGTGAACAAATTTGGATGAGAGCTAGATGACAGACATAGCCCCCCAAACCTAAAACTCAGGGGGAAAAAATGTATATAAACTAATTGAAATCCTATTATACAGTGTACCTTGACACTTTGAAGTGTTGCCCTCTTCTTGGATTTGTTTTTAGTTTCTAAACTGATACTGAAAAGACAAATGGGAGTACATTTTGGATTTATTTTCCTAATGGAAGACTCGTAAAACCTTTACTAACCCATCTATGAAGCATCTACAAATCTAAAATATTTAATAACTGTTGAACCATAGACAGTTCTATAAATACAGTTACATCCATGTGGTAAAATGTAGTTCCTCAGTCTTTCGTCTTCATCAGATAGCACTCATTTGGACATGAAGAGGTTCTGGTGTGAAAGTGGAACCACCATAAACTTCTGCAACATTGATTCACCACTAAAACCCACCTAGTTTGACAAATGACTAACCGTAGACGCATCAATTTTGCTTGAAGTAACTTTTTTCCCCCCAGTTTTCTCTTTATTGATATGTCTTGAATTATCTCTGTGCTTTTATGAACATCTACATAATCAGAAAATTAAATAAAGGAAAGTACTTGATTTTCACTGAAATATACAAAATGTAGAGGATAATAATATAGTAAATACTGATAAATAATAATCAAAGGTTACATGTAGACGAAAAAAAGTAATTTGGAAGTCACCAAAAGTAGTTCCAGGTCTTCCGTGGATGCGCCATTTCTCAAAAATACAGTCAACATGTTTGTCATAGATTTACAGGTGTTTCACTTGTGTTGGTGAGTTTATACCCACTGTTTCCTTAAAAGGAAATGTTGATGACGGTAGAAGTTAGCTGTAATTAAAACCGTGAAACAAATAGATTCTTTAGTCATTTCAATATTATTTTTCTCATTTAACATTTTTCTTGAGTGGTGTATAAACGTATACATTTACACGGCCGTTTCGTGATTGAATTAGTGCATTTCTCACCATCATGTTATGTAGGAAAGTTGTTTTGGGACATTTATTTTGACGTCATCACTGTGCGCCCACATGTGGACAGGTCACAGGGGTAACGGGGCTGTTGGACGCCGGGTAGTTGGTTAAATGAGATTCCTGCAGTTACTCAGTAATTTCTTCCAAACCGACTGTCTTTTCGCTCAGAGGACGAAGCTCGAAGGGTAACGACACCGGCAGACATGTCGTACTGCAGGCAAGAGGGTAACTTCCGCCTCTTTTCATTCATTTTATTTCTGTTTTCTGGCCAATGTCATCGAGACAGACACTATGCTAAGCTAAGAGTGTAGGAACTGCGTAAGTTTACAGCATACAGCTCTAAAAGGTAAACAGGAATTATAAACGTTAAGTTTATAATTCCGAATTGGATTTGATATCCTGAACACTTACGCAAGTCTCAAATATACAAAGTTCCTACTTGTAGTCCTGATGTCAGCACTTGGAAAGCAGAAGAAGTTAACTCAAACCAAGGCTACGAGACCAGTGCGCCCCCATTGGGTCAATATTACATCAGCAATACTCAGTAGTAATTGTTTGATTTCATTTTTCATTTGTAAGGGATCTTTCATGGCCAAGATGGACAAACATGCTCCAGTTTAATGCAGTGTATCTGTGTGTATGATTTGGCTTTTTGACTTGCAGTTCTTTTGCAGGTCACATCTTTAACATGTATTTGACAAATGTACACAAAGATGCTCATCGATTAAAATTGTGAGCAGTATGTATATCCTCAGCAAAACCAAAACACCAAAATGAACATTGTTGAGATAACCATTGCGGCTACTACTCCAATGAACGATAGGGCTGTGTATTGGCAAGAATCTGGCGATACGATACAAATCACAATACTAGGATCACAATACGATATATCACGATATATCATATCGCGGTACTGTTAAAAAGTCAATTTTTTTGTTAGTTTCTTTAAAAAAAAAAAAAGATTGTTTTCTTGAAGAATTGAATTACACCAGAAATATGCACAAATAAAAACACATTTTTATTTGATCAGAACAGGATCTAATGCTATATCACAAAAATGTCTTATGTTTAAACTTAAATTATGTTTTACAGATATTACAGTTTAAGATCGTGTTCAGATGTTCATATTCTATTAATTTTAGAACTAACATCATAACATTATTTTTGTACAATCCCAACAAAGGAACTAACATTATTTAATAAAAGAGTGTTAAATAGTAATAATAATAATAATGATGATGATAATAATAATAATAATGAAAATATAAAATAATAAATATATATAATTAAATAAAATAATAAAATATAAACAAAAAAGTAAAAATGAACCTCCACAATATCTGCTTTTGAATAAATACCTAAAAATATCGATACAGTACTTTTTAATATCGATGCAGTTTTGTGAAATGATATATTGCAGAACCGATATTTTCTTACACCCCTCATAAACGATGGAGAATTTGGGTAAAAGTATTCGTTCTCTGATTCCATCTTCTTGGTTTTTCTTTAATTAATTTCTGATTTCCTTACTCTTTTATGACTCCTAACAAAATGTCTTTGGTGTACAGACTGAACTAGATATTTAAGAACCTCATCTTTTGTTTTGGGAAACAGTTGTTTGAAAAAATAACTGACAGGTTAGTCAACAATGGAAAATAAAATCATTAAATACAGACACCATTGGCTTTAATGCCACTTATCTGTGGGTAGTATTGTAAATCTACTTGCTTGTTTGTCTAAGAAAATGCACAGATTACTAATTTTGAAGTGTCAAGCATGTAAAATACAAAATGTGCTGCAACTTTCATTGTGTGTTTTACACAGCACGTCACCTAGATATCCCCAGATAGCAGAGGTTGTGTTTGTTTTTATTCTGTTTGAGCAGTTATATCATCTTACATCCTTGTAAATCTGAACCTTCTTTTTGCAGCCGTTGGTGACTTTATTTATCCAGACTGGTTTTGTGATGGTTGCAGTCATAGTCTCCACTGAACTGTTGCTGTCACAAAGATTCACCAAATATAGAGTGATGAACAGGAACAGTACAGATGCTTACAGAGACTTACTGTTAGTGTTTACTAATATTAGGGAAAAAAAAAATTCCAGAATCAGAATCTAGGTGATTGCTGACCTTTCACCAAGTTCAATAAAAGTCAGTCTCAGTAGTACTAGTTTCCTGCTGATAGATGGACAAACAGTAACACAAAACTTAACCTCTGAACTAGAGTAAACAAAGTAGCTTAATGAAGGAGGAGCTGAGCCATTTGGATTTTTGTGCACTGTACATACATCTGAATGTAATGTTAAGTTCTCAAAACTATGGAAATTATTTTCTTTTGCATCATATAATTAATTACCAACTAAAGTGTTGACCCGATGGGATCCACAGGTTCTAGACGTTATATTTTTTATGCTGTTGCGTATTTGTGCATGCTGTACTGCATTTGTCCAGCTGTCACCACCAAAGAGCATAGCAGCATGATTGTAAGGCCATAGCAACGTGATTGTAAGGCTATTGTATTTCAAAATGACTAATATCTCCCAAAATATTGGTCCTATCAATTTACAAGTTTCACTAGTCTATTCCTTGACAAAAAATACATAAGTATGCCAAACTGCAGCAGTCGGCTCTTTCCAGATTTTGTATGAATCCCTGGACACACACAAACGCACACAGAGGCCACTTGGCTTTTATAATATAGATACTGGCTTTTTGTCAACAGTTTTAAGGTTTGTTTCTTTGTTTTAGGCTCATGTGACACATGGGTCTCATAAAGACATGTGGAAGAGGATCATCGCATGCATAAATATTTTGGCTACATCACCAGACACTTGAAGTTCTATAAAATTTGCCAAATTACATTGAAAATTTGAGGTTGAAATCCCTTGTTTTGTTTTTTTTTCTCCAGGAAAAGATCGGATCATCTTTGTGACCAAGGAAGAGCACGAGTCACCAAGCAATGCAGAGCTGATTGCAGATGACCCGAACGATCCTTATGAGGAACAGGGTTGGTTATTGTTAGTCTTTGTAGAGAAACTGGATCTGACTCAATGACAGAAGAGTTAAACCCTCTGTATATAATAGTTTGTTTGCATTTCTGGTCAAAAATTACACAAGTGCTTTTGGTATATAATAATTTCATGTGGTTTGAGAGGACGCAGGACTTCTACTTTCTTCTTTAAGAGATTGTTTGGCGGTTCATAGTGGTTTTCTCACATGTATGGGGTTAAATACGTGATGACAGCTGTAATTACTGATCACTGTAATGATTCACTCAGATATGACTCTACTGTTCTATTCAGCAGCTCAACACAAAGACTTTGAAAACTGGCTTCATTTTTCCTACAGTGATGTGAAACGGTGTCTGTTCATCTATATCTATATTATATTTACATTTCTAGTTGGACATACAAGTGAAAGCAGCAGGAGTGTTTTCAAATTCTGGCACTTTATCCAGAATTCCTGCCTCCTGCTTCTTTAATTAATGAGTTAATTGATCAAACTGGTTACAGCCATTCAGAGATAATCAATAGTAGCCATCAGTTATCAATAATTGATAAAGCACTTTGTGACTCTGTCTGTGAAAAGTGCTCTATAAATAAAATTTACTTTACTTTACTTTACTTTATAATTAAAAAATTGTGTTGTGAAACAATGTTCATGTTAAATTAAAAGAGAGAGAGTACAGAATAGATCTATTTAAGTGAACAAAGGCAATCGAATCATAAGTTTTAAATAAATGGTCTGTATTTTACTTTCATTTCCTCTGAGTAAACAAATTTTAGTAAAAAAAAAAAAATACAACAACAATATGGTGTTGACATTGACCATCCTGCTCTCTAAATAGTGGCCTTTGAAAATTCACATTGATCAATCCCAATTTGAAACCTTTCTGTTTCTATGAGGGGATTCACTGAACTTACTTGTGGTTTCCTGTTTCTTTAGGTCTGATCTTGCCCAGTGGTGACATCAACTGGAACTGCCCGTGTTTGGGGGGCATGGCCAGCGGACCATGTGGCTCTCAGTTCAAGGAGGCCTTTTCCTGTTTCCATTACAGTAAAGAAGAGGTGAAGGGCTCGGAGTGCATTGACTACTTCCGTAACATGCAGGAGTGCATGCAGAAGTATCCTGAGCTCTATCCTCAGGAGGAAGAAAACTCTGCCCAAACGGAGTCCAGCTCCGAACCTGAATCTGCTGCCCCCGCTGAGGGCTCAGCATCACCCCCTGAAAATGACTCTAGTCCAGGCACGTCTACAGCCGAGCCCACCTCACCTACAGACAGCCAGACTGCCAGTTAAGGTCAACCAGTCATCATTCACAGATCTCTGTGTGCGAGCACTGCCCAACATGAAGGATGCTCCACGACGAGCTCTGATCGGCACCGCCTCTTTTCTTATTTCAGCCCAGAGAGAGGCTATAGACTGACAGTCTGGGAATTACTTACAGAAGCCATCAGAGGAGGACTTTGTGAATGCAGAGAAACGTAGCATATGTACAGAAGTATAGGTTGCTTTATTTGCTGAGCACTTATAAATCATGAAATATGATTCAAAGGCAGTGGGCCGAGCTATTCGCTGCAGGGACTTTAGCTGAAGGACTGACTTTCTATGCAACAGAAAATTACTTTGCTACTTGTTGTCACTTCTCCAATCATAACATTTGTTGATTTGTTTTGATTTTTGTGTATTTATAGTCAGGATATACTGGGCATTTAGCACTGACTTGCGACTAAATATCAAATATGACAAAAGCTCTGATCGGTTTTCATCAGAATGTATCCAGACGCAGTTCACTGAAGGGAGCAAAACACAGAGTTGAAGAGGAAACAGCAAACCTAAGCCTCTTAGTGTTGAGATCACATTAATATTAACACCATTACATGTTGGTATCTTATAGGATGTCAGGGTCTTTATCTGCTGCCAGGTGAACAACTGTCTTTTTTTAATGACACTGTGTCTGTCCACATCACTGTCATTGTCATTTTTTTGTTTCAGTACTGTTAAATCTTTGGTTGGAAGCTGTGGTCGGTGTTTAATGTCGTTCAGGCCTTAAAGGACTTTACATTTTCTCTCAAATATTTCAAATTAAAATATTAATGAGACCGTTGACATTTGATCTTTCTGTTCAAAGTGTGAAAACTTTTATATGAACGTCACTCACTGAAGAGGCCTCAAAATGTCCGTGATTATATGAATTAAATATTAATCTGTATTAGTCTTAACTGACATTAAGACTTAATCATATTTTACAGCCTTTACAATGTCATACATGTTAAATTACAGAACATTTGTCTTCAGAGAAGTTCAGGCTTTGCTAATGAAAAAATACATTCTGGTCTTTTACAGACATGTAACCAGAGCCCCACGGGTACTGGGTAACAAATATGTTTTAACATAAAAGCAAATATGCATACAGATAAACAGCGTGTAATACATCATACTTGAACTGCAGTCTGTTCTTTTCATTTGTTTCAGTCCTTACTGTGTGTTACACAGTGATTGTGACATTTTGCTGCAGTTTTGTGGAGTCAATTGGTTTTGAGTTTGACTCCTGGATCATTTTCCTCTTGACATTAACATGAGGTCCAATAAGTTTCAGTCCTTTTTCTGAATAATCCACTGACTCTTCCTGGGTGCCCATGGTGTGTTTGGATCATGGACATCCATTTCTTAGGGCGTCAGATATAAGTAGACCGAGTCGCGGTGTCCAGGGGACGACTACACTTTGCATGGTGACCAACAGACGGCCTGTCCCCGCCTCCTCTGGACCTGCCAGGAGGTATTCCATACCTACAAAATGACAGTAACATAAGATTTATTTAACTATTTGAATATGAGTGATTGTTATTAGAAAATGGATCTCCTTTTAAATCTTACCAGGGTTTAGGATTGGACACGTGCAGCCTCGACTGGTCCAGGACAGAGGGTAGATGCTAATGGTCCCTAAATCCAGCACCACCTGGACTGATTTCAGGACTTTGCGAACTTTTACCTGCACTTCTGCGTGACTGCCTTTGTCATGAGCCGACAATACACTGGCCTTGATCACTGTCATGGGCCAGAAGGATGCAATGATTCAGAGCCAGTGAAGATAGAGAAAACATACAAAACTTAACTAAACCTTTACTGTCTGAGGCATTTTCATCCAGAAAAACATTTGAGCTCTTTGAATACAGCTACTGTAGCCTGTTTTCTCTAACATTACTAATAGTTCATACAAAATGAGCACTCACATTTTACCACAAGACAGTTACTCTGCAGTAAAATATTGAGGGTTGACTGGTATCTCAGATTTGCACTTCCTAAGTATTTCAGCAATAATATGCAATTACAGATGTCCTAAGGTATTAGATTAGATCATAAGATAAAAAAAGGAAATAAACTAATTATGAAAAAACCCAAAACTTTAAAAACACTAGTAAAACCAGGTACATTAGAAATACTAAAAATATGTAATAGTAGCAATACTTGAATTTCCCCCTTGGGGGATCAATAAAGTTTATCTTAATAAATGATTGAAACAATGATAATATTAATAAAAATCATAATAAAAGTAATATAAGTAATAAATAATAGTAATCGTATCAAAAAAATCAATAGTAACAATGATTACTGTAATAATTAATAAAAGAAAGTGATATAGGTACTAATAATGTAGTGTAAAATTCATTTTGAACATTGTCAACACATTTCAACAATCATATAATCTTAGAATAACTTCAGGGCTACAACAATGTTAGAAAAATGTGAAAACAAACACTATTTCTGTGTGTTGTGCAAATGTCCCTTTTTTTTTTTTTCTTACCATAGTCATGTTTGGTCTTGCAGAGATCCGACACACTTCTCAGCCTTTTCTCTTTACAGCTGCATTTTCCTGTGTAAAGGCAGTGGAATGTTTTGTCAGTTATTTTAAACTACAGCGTAAACTCTTAGGTTAAAAAATAAGGTAATGTCTTCTCATCGCATTTTATAAAATTACTGTTTGTTTTTGTCCAATAGAAGTGAAATTCATAAAACCAGCTTCCTTGAACTTTCTTGTAATTACTCTTAAACAACCAGATCTTTTAAAACTGATGATAATTTTGTGAGCCAGATGAATGATTTTCCTACTTAAGTGAACTTGACCTGATATTTTAGGTCTTCCCTTTGTTTATACGTGTAGATTCAAGATTCCAGATTCAAAGCATTTATTCTCATATGAACGGTGAGGACATGTTCCCTGTACAATGAAAGTCTTGCTTTGCTGTTCATGGAATGCCAAATATACAAAAAACAAGTATAAATAAATAAAAGAAAAAAACAGAAGAGAGACAAAAATATACAGTGCAAATATAAATGGTACAGTTCTGTCTGTGAAAGTGTAAACAGGTAAACAGTAGGTCTAATATGTAACTAATATGTCAGTTGGGTTTCTTAGTTAAACTTCCTTCCTTTTTACATTTTACTGAAAAACAACTATCAGATTTTAAACATGCCTACACCAACACTTATTACATACTTTTATATTTTTCTTGTGCTTACATTACCTTGAATTCTTTACCATCAGACTGAATAATATCTTAGTTAATGGCAGATTTACTGGAGATTTCACCAAAGATAGACTGACTCGTACATAAATAATTAAGTGACTAGTTGATATAATCTTATTTTTCCTTTTCTTTCTTTTCTTGAGCTAAGTTAATCTGAATCTTTTCACAGCATATGCCGAACCTCATGTTTTTGGCCCAGTGTTGTATAAACACAGGTAGCATCACTATCTACAGAGTCAATAGTTTCAACACTTGCCTGTGTAATGCAGGGCTGAGACCGCCAGCTCCTTTGACCATGGAACCTCCTCTTCAAGTGGGAACATATGATCCAGATCAGGGATTTTCCCACCAATGGGAACATTAAACACCTGATTGTTGGTGTAGCTGCACACATGAATTGAAAGCCATAAGGTCATTGTTAGAAAAATACAACTAAAATGAAGCTCTCCAGGTGCTAACCTGTCTTGACACTGCCCGGTGGTGGGGTCGCAGCTGTGGGGGCAGGAACAGGCCCTGCAGCCCTGCTCTCCGAAGCCCCAGTATCCAGGCAGGCAGTGGCTGCAGCTTGTACCACCTACACCGGCTCTGCAGTGGCACTGGCCGGTCCTGGGGTGGCACCAGGACCCCCCCTCTGCAGCACGGGAAGGCAAGGAGCCCCGTGGATCACAGTGGCAGCCTGAGAACCAGAGACAGATACAGATCTGCGTATTGTCAGAACATACAGATGGATGGCAAATGGATGCTTTTATAAAACTGGTCCCTAAAAACAGGACATGGGGGCTAAAAATTCAAACCAAATGTCGACTAATGTTATGAAGCAAATTTGGAAGCACTTTGGGTCTATTTTAAAAATAAATATTTACTGAGATAAAATAGAAAACATTTTTCTGTTAAGACAGATTTTTATATAATTTTTTTATACAAAAATCACGGTAAAAAGGACATGAAAATGATACGCGATTTTTTTGAATATCTTTTGATTCTCTCACAGATACATTTTAGGAATTGAAGTAAATATGCAAGACAGTGTTTAACAAAAATGATCACTCTTGCAAAATCACTCGCAATTTATTTGTGTTTAAATGGACAGGTTCTGTATGTAACGCAAGTGGACATGATGGGTTATGTAAGAAACCTGGAATGAGACTGCTGATTCATGAATAATCCACGTGTCTGGATTAGAAAAACCACTAGGATCATCAAATTTAACACAGTCTCTATATTTATAGTTGTATGTAAGATTATTTCAAGCCATGTCTTCCAGATCAAATACACTGACACCTAGGTAGCTTTTCGTGTCCCAGTTTTGGTCCTATTTTTGGCTCCAATATTTTATTAAAAATGTATTAATTTTGGGATGGCTCAGAGCAAGAGTATAATTTTTTTGCATTTATCTAAGGTCATCATCAGGTACATCCTGGGGGAAATATGTCTAAATTTCTCTTTTATTATTGGGTCTAAAGAGCTGGCAACGTGCCAGATACCAAAATGAACCTCATTTCATAGAAGCACCTGAATAAAATAAACAAAAAACAGAGCATAATGTGTCTTTGTCAGTGCTCCCATTTACATCCACACTAATACTGTGGTTATTATCTGATTTTTAGAGTTATCAGATTATTATTGATCATGTAAACAGTATAATCTCATCTGTTTTATTACTTAAAAGCAGTAATCTGATTATGAGAAATCAAGTTAATACATGTAGATTTGTCCCCCAAACCTCCAACGTTTTCATGCATGCATACCTGTTAATCTGATGTATTTAGTTATTTTACATCTGCGCACATGTAAAAAAAAAAAAAAGCAGAAAATGGAAGTGACGTAAATGTGAGCAGAAGACAATAATAATGGGCTAAAATGTCTAAACCTGAGTTTATCGATTATTGTATTTCAAAAGTACATGTAAATTATTACAACAATCTGGTTTCTCCCAGTTATGTGATGTTTATGGGCATGTAAACGGGCCCGGTGATTCTACACATCTGTGAACTCGACTGGAGGGATGAACATGTTGTTTCCTCATTTCATGTTTTGATGATGGTGCTGGAAGGTGCAATCTAACAAAGCACAGTGTGAAAACTAACACTTGTGAAATCCCATCAGCTCATCTATATTTGTCTCTGTTTAGAGTGTGATTAGACAGCTGCAGATGGAAGGTGTCCATTTCTAGTTTTCCCTTTGATTTTGGCAACTGAACTTCAGCATCTTTTATCCTTTTACATCTAGGTTCCCACAGTCATAAAAAGCCTCCAATGTTCAAAACAGGTACATAAATAGAATAAATATGTGAAATAGAATGAAGTAGAAATGAATACGGTCAAACACTAGAAGTAAAGCTAATCCTAAAATATCAGTAAATGCATTAGAAAAAAAGAATGTCTTTAATATAATATAGTGAAACCAGACAGCATAAATTAAATGAGTGAAATTAATTACATTACATTACTTTTAGAGATGTGAGTTTTTCCATGTCTTGATGCAAAAATCTACTACTTAGTTTTGTTTTTTTTTTAATATCCTTGGTGAGTTTGCATCCTTGAATTCTTATGCAAAAAAAAAAAAAAAAAAAAAAAAATCACAAAACAAGATAAGACAGCATCTCTGTCAGATTTAGACGACACTAAAGGCAAATTTTAGCAAATTCAGCGGCTCTCATGGTTTTTACTTAGGTTTGTACAGACTTATTGGGATGGCTTTTTATTGACATTATTTGACTAAAAACATTGCATTTTTACCTAATTTTCAATTTGTATTGTAACAGTCTTTATTCTATTCTATTCTATTCTATTCTATTCTATTCTATTCTATTCTATTCTATTCTATTTATTTATTTATTTATTATTGTACAGTTTTTTAAAAGATACCTCATTGGCTTCATAGTTTTTTCATAGTGTTTAAAATTAACATGAAAATAACATACTGAAATTAGATAATAGTAATAACAATAATAATAAAAAAAAAAGTTTTGAAATTTTGGGAACCCTGTATTTTTTATTGCCACTTTATTATTTTGTGACGGTTCATCCCAAACTGTTGTTTTCCTCTCGTCTTCATCCCATAGATGTTCAACTGGTTTAACATCTGGTGACTGTGAGATCAGAACATACTGTATGATCCACATCATGTTCATCCTCACCAAACCATTCTGCCACAGATGGATGTAAAGTAATTCACCAGGAGACAGAGAAGAAGATGAGGTTTTTTCTTTCATTTGGTTCTTGTCTGTATCCTTTGCTGTTATTGCCTGATTCCACATTACAAATATCTACCAGCAGATGGAGCTACAAGACACTACAAGACATTCATTTCAGTCACAAGCCTCCTCTGCTGCACATAATCATTTCCACTAAGATAGTCAACAGCCTTTTCAATATTATTATACCAAACGAGAAAATAACCTCAAATTTATCTCCCTTTACATTTTACCATAAAGTGATTACCATGGTTATGTTGTACATTATATCTCCATTACAATATTACTATGTTTGGTCCTATTATGAATTTATATATGTAATAGAAAAACAGTGGAGATTTTATCATTATGAAGAATTCCAAACTGATTTTATGCTATTAACTTTCGCAGTCATGGTCCTAATATAAAGCAC
Source organism: Sphaeramia orbicularis (assembly GCF_902148855.1). Classification (NCBI taxonomy): domain Eukaryota; kingdom Metazoa; phylum Chordata; class Actinopteri; order Kurtiformes; family Apogonidae; genus Sphaeramia; species Sphaeramia orbicularis. Next base: position 19,759,367 of record NC_043961.1, on the reverse strand, counting down.
AATACATATGTTGGTTGATGATATATTAAATTATAATTTATTTTGCAGCCAGACAGTCTTGAGGCCTAGTCTGGATCACTGGAGGTACTCTGCAGGAATAAGGGTGAATATTCCCTTGACACTGAGGCTAGATTATCATTTATCTTCCTTCCTCCATCCAACAACTACCTCTGAGCTCCAACTACAACTTGAAAACGACAAAATGTTCTTCTCTTATCAGGATTTGGTCAACTGAATACAATGAGGTGCTTCTACGTGTGTACATTCTCCACTAGAGTAACTTCTTTCCTGACACTATTTTGCAAATGCACCTTTAAGATTTAAGACTGAAGAAGTTTAATCTCATATACACAGCAGTAACATAGTAATGAAATTCTTACTTTTCCTTTTCAACCACAGAATTAGACTGATAAAGGAATAAACTTAACTCTAAACAGAAAAAAATTAATGAAATAAAGTGAGTACTATGTAAAAAAGGCATAGAGCAGTCAACATTATAAAAATAATAAATAAAGCATTATCTCCTTATCTCTAGAACTAATCAGTCATCCTAAATACCTTTTACCCCCTCCCCTCCAGAAGGAGAGTGGACAGTGTCAAACAAATCTACAGGACTGACACAGTGCTTCAAACAACAGTAAAACCCAAATGTTCCAAAATAATTGTAATTCAGCTAAAGAGGCCCATCTTCCAGTGTAGTTGTGGGTTTAAATCTCTTTGTTTGGTTTTGAACTCATCATCCAACCCAACCTCAGAGTGAAAACCCTGTCCCGAGTCTCTTACGTGTGCAGGTGAAGGCTGAGTTCAGAGGCAGGGACGGGTGGCGGCGGTATCCGTGGCGGCAGCGCTGGCACCTTCGGCCGGCAGTATTGTGTTGGCAGTTGTCACAAACGCCCCCGCTGGTGCCGTTAGAGGAGAGCCATGCCCGATGGGAGAAGTGGCAGCTGTCAGCGTGACCGTGGCACTCACACTCTGGAGGAGACAGGAAGTAAACAGGAACATGGACCAGAGGCAAGAGGTAGGTTTACATGATGTACAAGGTTTGAATGAGTCTGTAAGGGTGGAGCTTGTGAAACAAAGTGATTCACCAACTGCAGTGATGGAAAAACAATTTAGACCCGGGGGCCGGGGGGGGGTCAGGGGACACATACAGCACAATATGATCTCAAGTAGGTCTGACAAGTAAAATAATGACATAAAAACCTATAAATCATGCCAACTCCAAACTTTTTACTATGTTTTAGAGTGAAAAAATGAAATTAGATCATGAAAATGTTTACATCTACAAATTGTCCTAAAAAGCATGAATAATCTGAAAAACCATGAACAACTTAGAATTTCATAAGAAACAAAGGCACAAAACATTTAATAACAGTTATAATACTGTTAAAATTGCACCTATTTTTCTAAAAACATTTTAGGTTGTTCATATGAATTAATAAAATGTTATTTATATATAAATATATATTATTTATATAAAGGTGTTCTCATGACACTTTACATTTAGAGCTGATCAAAGCCATACTCTTAACCCATAAAGACCCAGTGCTACGTTTGTGTCAGTTCCCAAATTAATTTTTCTCTCTATTTACCCTTTCTTACATGATTTATCACTGTTTATTATAGTATCATCCTCTGTATTTTGCATTTTTTCAATGAAAATCAGATATTTTCCTGTATTTAATTTACTGATCATGTAGCTGTTCATTAAAGCTGATTGTCATAATATCAGAAACAGAGGAAAAATTATGAAAATGTTAATTTTTCTACAAAATCTCTCATTAACTGAACATAAACCCAGTGTCTCCATTCATTGTCATTGATCCAACTCCATGGGTTTTACTGCTGAAGCAATGTTGTAGAAATTGACAGTGTTTCCATGGTAACTACGGAGCCTCTGAACATCCAAATGGGTCATATCTGATGACCATGAACAGATGATAAACTGAATTTTACACCAATTATTTACGTGTATTGAGAGGATTAGTTGATCAACAGGTATTAAACAGTTCCATCAGTAGGTGGTTTTGGTCGGCAGTGGCTGTTTGGGTCTTTATGGGTTAATATTTTTTCAGTTTATCCAGAGTTTGTGTGAAAGGATAGTTTGTAAATGTGAACATTTTCATGTAATTTTTACATTGACAGTTATTATGATAGTGTTTTACTGGTCTGAGCCACTTGAGATCAAATCGGTCTGTATGTGACCCCTCAACTAAAATGAGTTTTACATTTTTAGTTGTTAATATCTTCGATGTAATTTTTACATTTCATAAATTCATCCCATGGCCCTTTGACGGTCACTGATTTTGATCCTTTACATAATTGAAGTAAAAGTCCTTGATAAACATTAAAAATACTATTCTACTGTTATATATGATGCATTTTTTGGATGAATTTTACTGCCATATTAATGAGTATATTGATATGCCCAAAGTTGAACTCATCTGAAATACTTTAATACTGTTGAATAGTTTAATTTACTCAAATGCAACATATTCTGTAAAGTCATCATGTAGTATTAGTGTCCAGTGAACAGCCACATTCAGCTATGAAGGACTGGATTTATTTACTGACTAAATCCAGACAAAAGACATAAATCATCGACAGCATCATTCAGCTGCAAACATTAAGCAAACTTCAAAAGACTTGGGAATGTTTTTTGAGCATTTGAAAGACATATAAAAGAAGTGGATGAGAAATATTTCTAAAATAGAAAAAGTGTTGACTTTTCCAGATCTAGAAAAAATCATTCATGTCTGTCTCATTCCATCTGGTTTATTGTACTTCTTTGTTTACTTCACTGAGACGCTGAGGCTTGTGGTGCACCGGCTCTGTTTGGACCAAAATACAGCCACAAGGCTTTTAACAACCGCACATCAAAAGGCACATTATCATTACATCAGTTTTGCACTAGTTTTACACCAGAGCAGGAATGATTTTAGAATTCTTTCAATCACTTTTAAAGCACTTCACAGGCTGGTCTATTTCAGATGTTGTTCAGATTTTGTGGAAGTGGAAAATACACAAATCAAAGTGTTTCTCTAAAGAAACATGGGTTTCTGAGTTTTTAAATGTCTTATGTATGGTGCAAATAACAGAAATACTTAATGACACTAATTTTAGAACTGAAATCATTTGGAACCAGGTGAAGGGCTGCATATCATCGTCACAAATATTAAGTTAAAAGACTATTAATTAAGAGCAATAGGCAGTTTTCTCAGTGCTTTTTTCCTCAATCCTGATTTGGCCTTATATAGGATCTTTGGATTCCCTTTGATAATTTAAATGATTATTCATCTAAGTTGAGAGTACTTGCTCTGTCCTTTTATGTGATATTGTTGTGAAAGATATTAACGTTATGTCTCTGTCTGGTTTTAGTGTTTTGATCGTTGGTTTTCATCATGGTTTAGATCTGTGTTTATTGTTGTCATATATAATTGCAAAAATTAATAAAATTGGGGGGTGCAGTTAACCTGCTTTGTGAAGAAATCATTCTGTACATCTTTACTTTTCCTACATTGTATAATAGAAAAGGGGTTTTATTTTTCATTATTTTCATGTAGTTCACTATGAGCTTGTCAATTCGATATGTTGTTTTATACAAAACCTACAAAAAAAGGAGGGTATTTGTTCTGTTCTGTTTTTTTACTGTCTTTTTGGATGTACCATGAAAATAATGTGTGTATTCTTTGCAGGAAAGACAATGTGAACAGATAAGCCACTGATGGCAAGACATGTCTGAGTTTGTAAACAGAGATAAAATCTGGAATTTGAACTGCCAACCTTTCGGTTATTGGACAACATGCTCTACCTCCTGAGCCACAGCCGCTCCAAAAATGCTTTCTGTTTATGTCTCTGGGTGCAACAACTTACATGAAGAGGAAAAGATTGTTTCTGTAATCTTAAATGTAACTACAGCTTCAAATTACATAATAACTTAATAAGTGCAGCCATCAGATAAATGTAGTTGAGTAAAAAGGGAAATATTTATCTCTGAGACTGTAGTGTCAGTGTAGTGGAGTGTAATTTAGTGGAGTACGATAAAATAGCACAAAATGGAAATGCTCAAATACAAGTACCTCACATTTGTACTTAAATACAGTTCTTGAGTAGAAAAGTCACAATCCATGTCTTGTAAACTGTACTGATACTGAAAATACAGTTTACTTTAGCATGAAACACTGGGAAGTTTCATCATTTAAATCTATTCTTTCTCCCTTTTTAATTTTGATTTATTTATTTATCTAATAGGATCCGGACACTTACTCTGGCATGGGTTGGGCTCCCCGCTGCTGCCGTTGGCCGGCCTCCAGGGGCGATCGTTGTAGAGCGGGGCACACTTCTCACAGTGATCCCCCGCCGTGTGGTGAGTACACACACACCTCGCAGACACCTGGAAAACACATCTGGGTCTGGTCAGTAACGTCACCCGCATTAGTGCATTCAACAGATCCAGGCAGGTGCAGTGAGGAGTAAATCAAGCCATGTAAAGCACTTTTACCAGTTTTCCATCAGCAAGTACAGTTTTACATCTGGACCTAACATCCTGACACCTGAATTTAATAGACAACAGACCACAGCCAAAAACTGACAGACACTTTTACTCTCATCTCGTTTTTTTTATTGTTGCTGGTTGCTCTTTTGCTTTGACACAGAGGAAAAAACACTCACCATATTACTGTCCTCTTGCGTGTCTTGGCTGCTGTTATATGGTACACAATGCTCTGCATGTCCGTGGCACAAGCACGTCCCTCTGGCCAATAAAGTATAAACAGCATACGGTGCTGAGGCAGGACTTTCTGTGGCAGATGTGTAGGTCTTGATGTCTGTGAGTTTAAGAGGAGCCGAGCAGGTCTGAGCTTTGATCAGTCTGATCCGGAGGTTTGTGAGAGTCAGACGGGCCAGAGCTTCTGGACTGTAGGGGTCCAGTATTTTAATGCTGCTGGGCTCTAATGTCCGTAATATTACCTGGAAAAGAAACAAAACCATTTATCAAATGTAAGTCAAACACATTGGACCTGCAAAAGCACATTTCCTCACATCAGGGATACAGAATTCAGTCAACCACAACCTGAAAATGAGCAAGGAATGAGGAAAAAAAACACAGAAGAGGATTTTGGGCTTAGTTGCACAAAGAAAAGCAATTGTATGGAATTATTTCAGCTACAGAGAGGATGAGGTAAACGAAAAACAGTGTCATTTTAATGGATGAATCATCTAAATAATACCACAAAATTCATTTTTCAGCTTTTATTAATGTTATTTTTGTTTACTATGCAGATGCACATATCACACAAGCACTTTAATCCAGAAGAATTGTGGAAGACCTCCATCCAAATACAGTTATTCAAGTCTTTTTATTCTAGTGCAGTGGTTCTCAACTGGTCTGGCTTCAGGATCCACTATCACCCCTCAATGACAAGACCAGACCCAAAATGATAAACGTTAACCTTCTCAAATGTATCTACGAAAAAGATTGTGTGTTTTGAATCTGAGATAATACAGAATATCACAGTATGAAAACAAAGAAGACAAGTTTAGTGATAAATCAAACTGACCAGCAGGTGGTGATGATAAATATAGAAATATTCCCTTTAACACTAAATTAGATCCATTTAAGCCAAAACCAAAAATGAACTCAGTTAAAAATTAAAAGTGAATTCAGTCACTTAGAATTAAACACACTGTGGTTTTTGTCCAATGGAGGTAAAATCATATCTGATGGAGTCACTGTCATACCTGAGTTTCACCATGATATGTATTAAAACTTTGAGTTTGTGAAATGTCTGGTGTTAATTATGATTATAGTGCATTACCGCCACCTACTGTTGGGAGTGTGAATGGACGACGCTCAGCTCCATAAAAAAAAATAAAGCACAGGATTTGTTTCTTAACATTATTTTTTCGCCAAGACAAAGGCCCACAGTCCACTGAAAACCGGTTTGAAACCCACTTTTGGGTCAGGACCCACCAGTTGAGAATCACTGCTCTAGTGAAAATTGCTGTATTATTTTATGTGACATGTCCAACATTGTGGAGCCCAGCATTACATTACTGTAAATATTCCCTCACCTCGCCTCCACTGCAGGGTGCAGCACTTGTATAGCGGGATGTACACAAGGATCCTGGCTGATTAAAATCATCAGGCAAACCAAACTCCATGCTGCAGTTGTGTGCAAAGAGCTTGAGCACTTCCCACGTCTTTCCAAAGTCAGCTGAGCGCTCAATGGCCATTGCAGCAGGACGGGGTGACCTGAACAACAAAACCACATGGGACAGACAGAACTGTGTCTCCAGGTCCAACTGGATCTCATCTTGCTGCATGATGGTACAGGCACCTGAGGACCACCAGGTATCCGGATGCAAAAAAGGGTCATCGGTCATATGAGCAGGAGGATGGGGGTCCTCCGAGCAGGTGTGGGAGGCCGCAGCAGGACAAGGGCAAAGGTTATGGTGGAGGGAGGTGTTCCCACAGCAGCCTGACAGGGTGAAGAGGGTCCTGCCACTCGCCAAGTTCCCTATGGGTGGACTACATGCACGGTCCACACATCTGGAGGCTGACACACAGGGTGATGGAGGCTCAGTGAAAGAATATTAACAGAGTGTAGAGCAGGAGTGTCAAACTCATTTTAGTTCAGGGGCCACATACAGTCCAATATGACCTGAAGTGGGTCAGACCAGTACAATAATAACATAATAACCTATCAATATTGTCAACCCCAACTTTTTCTTTACATTTTAGAGTGACAAAAGTAAAGTTACATAATGAAAAGGTTTACATCTCCAAACTGTCCTAAAAATGTGAATAACATGAGCAAGTTGAAATCTCGTAAGAAAATACGTGCAATTTTAACAATATTCCACCTCAGCTTCTTATTTAGACGTGTACTTTACAACTTACAGATCACAGTGGATGTACAAAGATATAAAACACAAAACACGCTTAATTTTGTAAAAACTGCGTGTACTTCTCTTAAGACATTTCCGGCCTTCCATGCTGTATTTGTTCAGGTTATTCACTTTTTTTTTTTTTGAAAGGATAGTTTGTAAATGTAAATATGTTCATGTAATTTTCCTTTTTTACCCTAAAACCAAGAGAAAAACTTGGAGTTGTCATTATTTATAGGTTATTATACTATTTTATTAGTCTGGCCCACTTGAGACCACATTGGTCTTCATGTGAACTAAAATGATTTTACACCCTTGATTGTTAATATCTTTAGTGTCATTTTTGCTTTTCACAAATTCTTTGACACCCCTGGCATAGAGAAAACTGAAGCACAAGGTCAGGTCAGCGTTTTTCTGTCTGCTATAACTATCAAGCATCTCTGACATGATGGACAAAACCCAGGTCGTCTCCATTGTGTTTTTCCATTAATATTTAATTCACCTGAACATTGTGGCACTACTTCTAGCTCAAACGTGACACAGAATCCTTCCACATGCACTGGAGACAGCATTAAGACTCTCAGGTTACATGCAATGGCAAGACACAAAGCAGCCACTTTATCATATCAGCAGTATCACTTTTACTTTAGAAAACAGCAGATAACAATGTAAGACATTATTAAGTCGTCAGCTTCATGGAAACACCAACATGCACTTGATTCAGAAAAGCTACGTCAGAGTTCACTATCTTAGTGCTCCATGCGCCTCACCTGCTTCACTGAGATCCAAAACCAGCCAACAGAGCGCCACCAGCATCTGATGTCGACCTTTCCCAAGGATATTAGACACTTTCATGCTTGGTGATGCTGTGTTTGCAACATACAAAGTGCGTAAATCCTCTTCTATTGGAGATAGATGTTAACATTATGTGCATTTAATAGACAAGTGCATTTCTATCCAATTACGCAATGCGCACTTCAGTCCAGCTGAATTCAACTCCGTCCCCCAAGGGATGGTGGGATTTTTTTTTTTTTTTTCTTTTTATAAAAAGGTGACACTATTCTCAAGGACAGGAAGTCTCTGTCTCCGGCAGCAGATGACGAAGATACTGGGGTTTTTTTGTCCAAGAGTTAATGCCTCATATTTGACAAGAAGAACCGTGAGTTTGACAGATGTCCTGGTCCACTTTGTAAAAACTATGTCTGTGCTTCAATAAAAAAAGGAACCTCTTCTGTTTCTGAATGAAGGAATTAATGAGACGATTAATTAATCCACAGACACCAAAACCCACTTTGTCGTTGCGCTCTGCTCGTTTACGCACTGGAGAGGAGTGTATGCTGTATTTATCCACGCCCCCCTCCCCACTCCGGACGCACGTTCCCTGTACGCACACGCGCTTACGCACATGCGGTGCAAGGTTTTGGCAGTGTATTGAAACACTGAAAACAACTGAGAATGCACATTTTTGGAATGTAAATACGCCTAGTCCGCATTCATATATGGATTCTGCACTGGATCGTGTCAGATTTGCGCAGGCTCTTCCATGAAGTTAATGCGAACCAGCCGCATCTCGCATACCAGCTACACCAGGTCCACTAACCAGGACTTTGTAATTGGGCGAGGAAATTAGTTTATCTGCTTCTGCCCTCCTGTTTGCAGCTGCAGTAACTCCAAGTTACAAGTGTCTTTGAAGTCTAGCACGAAGAAATCTGAGAAGGGGATAAAAATAGCCATTGGTGCTGTTGTTTGCAGTTCCATGGTGCATTGTGGCAAAACAAAAAAAAAAAAAAAAAAAAAAAAAAAAGTTAGAAAACTTTCAGGCAGCTTGGGGTTTCATGCAAATGACTTGGCTAAGAAAAGAGCCTTTTTCTATTTGTCTGCCTGACTAGATAGATTACCCTTCCGTTCTCCATTGTAGCACCAGATAATAAACACATGGCCCGAACAGCACTGCTACATGACAGTTCCTTTACATTCCTTTTAACCACATGTGTCATGAAACATATAGACTTTTGCTGAGCTTGATGTGTTTTTCCTCTCTGGCACTCTATATCCGAGTTTGAAAAATAAGCACCATGTCTCTTCAGATTTGTGGCTCAACATCAAATACAGAGGGCTCAGAAAATTGGAATAGACGCACAGAACTGGATTTCTTTCCATAAATGTCTTGAATGGCGTACAAATTGTTTACAGACCATGGCCTGCTTTTCCAAAGAATATGGCCAAAATAGTAAAAAAAAAATACTAAGGAATGACATATCTGCCCTTAATGTGTTATGTGTTGTGTTTTTACTTTACGCATACAATTTTGACAAAATCACAGATCATCATCTGTGATACTGATTTAAATGTGTTTTATGCTCCAGTCATCACTCCATCTCTTTCTGTTTGTATATTAATCTTCATAGTCATCTATCTGTTTCTGTCCTCTATATTCTTAGCCTGGTAAACCCTAGTGGCTCTCCTCATCTTAACACATCTTACAGTTTCTCCTTTTGTTGCGCTCCAGTATACACCAAGAATAGCTTTATGGGAGCTTAGGGTAAGGCCATTTGTGTGGGTTTTATCTGTTATCTTGCAGTATAGGAGGCATACATAAATACTCTCTGGTCTTTTGCCTTAATCAGTACCTTTAAAGTCATGTGCAGGTTTTTACCCATGTTCACATCTTCACTCCAAATCAGACTTTTCACCTTTAATGAAAGTAAGTTACTGAGGTTTGAGGTTAAATTTTGCAGGAGAATAATAAAGGGAGCTGTAAAACATTTTTAACAGCAGCTTGTTCAGTAAAAGCTTACTCATTTTAGCTTCAAGATGCAAAACACGTTGCAATTTTAATTGGCAAAATTGCAATTAAGTGTAATTTTCTGAGGCAGGGGAATGCTTCACGCAATGCCAGACCTCAAGCAATAAAGTTTTAAGCATGAGCATGTCAAAGAGGGAAAAAAAAACACAGTCTGCAGCTCCCAACACGTGTTCTCGAAGTGCTTAAAATATCTCAGTTTTTTCCTCTTCTAGTATCTTTCACCAAATACATTCTCTCCCTGCTCAGTATGTATCTTCCTCAAGACCCCCAGCTGTAAAGGGGTCAAATACCAGCCACAAAAGGTCACAGGGATCTCCTACCTGCCCCATGACTGGCTCTCTAATTGCTCCTCGTTCTCTCATTTACAGGGCTTAATGGGAGCTGGGGTTAGGGAGCAGGGGTCAGAGAAACAGGGTGCCCCACTACAAACCCCCCGACCCCACCCCATCACTGCCCCTATAATCCTCAGCGTTTCTCTTTGCTGCTTATAAGTGTGTCAAAAAGCATGGTGTCACTCCACACTTCTCCATCTACATCTCGTTCTCTGTGTCCTATATGTCAGCTCAAATGTTCTTCCAGGGATGATGGGGATTAAGCTGCTTCCTTACGTGACTTTGCAGCATGTGCAAGACTCATGGGGAAACGTGATTAGGCCTTGATTAGTTTGGTAAACTATACGTCCACAATTACTGTATGTAGATTTTTTTAATAACGGTTTCAATGGAGTTTTTGGTGGAAAAAGACAATATTGTGACACAAATCTAGGATCTCAGAGGGTTTAAATAACCTGTAAATCCTATAGTTGCTAAGTCCAGTAAAGCCAGTTTTATAAAGATTGTTTAATATCACGACTCTAAAAGTCTCCCAGGGGACTTTATAATCTGTATATGTGTGTCTGAGTTACAGCTGTAATACTGGAATAAGTACCTTATCTGATGATTTACAGTCTACACAGACTGGACTTGAGATGTCAGGTGACAGGACAAGATTTAGTTTGAGTCCAATAAAGGTGTAGGCATGTTTTATTTAGTTTGCTCTATTGTTTAAAGTCATTATGAATGTTATCATGACACTTAGGCTATGTTCAGACAGCAGGTCTTAATGCACAATTTGGATCTTTTTGGTGAAATCCAATTTTTTTGTGTGCTCGTTCATATTACACATTAAATGCGACTTCTGTTAGTTTTGAGTATGAACTGAATGCAACTCTGAAGTAAACCGCATGCGCAAAAGAGGTCCTGACGTAATATGTGATCATGCAGGCACGCACTGTGTTTATGGAAGTAACACTCCTGGGATGCAAAATTGTGACATTTGTCGCATTTCAACGTCGTAAAGGTCAGATAAATGAGACCTGGCTGTTCAGACTGAAGTCGCTTTGCAAAACATCAGATACATATCCGATTTAGGACCACATATGAAAGTGGCCTGGGTCGGATTTGAAAAGATCGGATTTGTGCTGTTCAAACTGTCTTTAACAGATCGGATATAGGTCGCATATGGGGAAAAAAATCAGATTTGGGCCACATTTGCCTGCAGTCTGAACGTATCCTTACTTTGGACAGTTTAAACCATTATTGTTGGCTACCATGATCCTCTTGACATGGACGAGCATTTAGTAAGCACAAACAGACAGCTTAAATGTGAAATGTCTATTAATGTGTGCATGTCCACATCCACTTTTTGTGTGTGCACATGTGTGCGCTCACATGATAGCTTTAGATTGCATGGTGCCTCTTTGATGTGAGAGAATGAATGACCCAGATTAAGCTGTCAGGTCAGAAACTGATAGACGCCAGATGAGGTAGTATGACAAATCAAGGCCTCGGTGGAGCACTTGGGCATATTGCCAGAGCAATAATGTGTGCATCTGGGAGCTTGTGTGGGGATTTTGGGTGTCTGTTCATGGATGAGTTATGGTCATAAACTCTCACATATGTGTGACAGGAAACTATGCGGAACTGTTTCCATTTATTCTTTATTAATTCTTAACAAGGAAGAATGTCAGGAATGTTATAAAGCAGCTCAGTTGCAGCCTGGGTCGAGTGGTGACGATTTATTTATAGCTAAAACTCCTGTTTAATGTTGGACAACAAATTAACCTCCCACCCACAAACTGCTGTCAGTCTGGTGCCCCTGTCTGACTTGTTTGTATCTGTTCATGATGTCAGCAGCTAACAAGCGCAAGATTTACGTTTGTGCATCACCACTTTACTCACATAAACACATCATCGCTCTGACATACAGACCCAGTTCCTGGATAACTCTGTCTTGGTTTTCCATTGCCCACCCACATAAACAAACTCCAGTACACACTGGTGTTCTACCACAAAAACACACACACAGGCATGTGTTACAGATCACTGCTTTTATTCCTTCAGCTCATACTCGCACACCCACTTGGATAAAACATGGCTTATATAACTTATCTTAACCAACATCAGTGAATTCAAAGGAACCAATTTAGCTCTTTAATAAAGTGACACAAAATATAAACGTCAAGTGTGTGTGGGGTCAGAGTCAGAACAAGTGGGATAATGTTTGTCTCCTTCATCATCACCCAGATGGAGGGAACCTCAAAAAAAAGTTTTGCACATTTCTTTGACCTGTATTCATTATTTTTTACAGCTGATGGTATCTGACACGGATCCCACTCCTTAAAGTCACACTGAGATGAAATGAGAGGAAAAATCAAACGCAGCTGTTTGAGGTCCCAGGACTCAAGTCGGGGTCCCAGTTTGTCTCTCATGTCTCCCCACTTTACTGCTTTGAGGACATTCTCAGCCCATTAAACACATCTTTATGGGCATACCAAGAGTCCACCTGTGATTCACCCGAACCATGACGGTAACCTCCATGTATACAGTGTCTCTGTCAAACAACAGCACTTCATTTGACCGAAAAAAGTGAGTAATCAAAGAGCAGAGCGGCATCCTCTGGTGTCTGCTCTTGTGAAATGCACAGCCACGGAATATATTAAAGTGACATTTGTTGCCCTTATGATGGACCGTTTCAACTCTGAACTGACACTAGTGACTTTCAGTCCCCACAGCAGTGTTGTGACTCAGAGCAGAAACACTTTAAAGGGGAGAAAGTGCTTTGAAAACAGGGTGCAGTGATCGATGACGGGGTTAATGAGTCCTTCAGTGTGATGAGGGGTTTTCTTTCACTGTGCACTGTAAAATGCACTCTCTGCGATAACTGAAAAACAAGCAAATGCTCCTTTTTAAATATGTTAAATTACTTAATAAAAGTTACAGTTAAATGGGACTTCACTGTAAACTATAGATTGCCTTTTTATGGTTCCATTCCTGTGCACAAATGCAAAGAAAAAAATACACATAAGGGTGTGCCTACATTTGTGGTTCAGTTGTGGGTTCCTGCAGGAAAGAAGAAGTATGTGGTAATATGTGTGACTGCTAAGCCCTCCTGGCTTGGCCAACAATGCGACAGTAAGAGGGGGATAGCCAGTGTTTGATCCTGTCAGCCAACATCTGGCCCTCAGGAGGAGCTAAAGTTAGCGCCACATGCTGATGTCATTTGAGTAAAATATTTACAAAGAACTGACCCTCACAACAAAAGTAGAAATAGATGAATAATATGAGGATATTAGACTCTGTGGACGATTTATGATTTTCAACTGGAGATGATCGGCTGGATCTTTAGTCTCACAGTAAAATAAAATCTGCTGCTGGACTGGTACGGTGCAGACTGAGGAATACTGAGGAAGGAGAATACAGGCCAGGGCGGATCAAAGCTGTAATAAGCTTGTTAGGGTTTCATCAGTTCAAATTGCCCAGAGCTGCGAGCTACATCTGTCTAATCAAGCCACACCACCGTGGTGAGCTCCTGGCTCCAGAGATGACTCCAGTACTGCCAACCAACCATTGGCCCATGTTTTGAGGACCAGCACCTCAACAGAGAGTTGAGGTTTTTTAGGGGTTTTCTTTAGAAACTCTGCGCTGGAATTCTCTTACCGATCAGCCACATTAAACATATGTTAATGATTAATAAACCACTGTGGTCAGGATGCTCAGACCACTCTGATATGATAATGGTATTATTATTAGATGTGGGTTATTTAGGTCTTTTGGGAAGTCTTTCATTAGTTTTAGGCTTCCTCTTTTGGTGATGTCATTGTGTAAACACTGAGATCATTTTAGGAAAAGGAAGTTGAAGAGCTCTCACTGAAAATTTCAAAGGCCTTTCTTAAGTAATGGCTAACAGCAGTGGCCATCACATTTACTATTAAGTAACTGTCTGTTTGACCTCTGCTCTGTAGCTTCACTGTGAAGTGCACTTCACCTTCTCACAGAGACAAGTACAGTGATCCAGGTCACCTCTGACCTCTTTGTCGTCATAATCCCAACCACAACTGGGTATAAGACCTCATGTGGCCTCTGTTATAATTTTCACACAGGCTATACCTCTTCAGCTTCTCTCTGCTCCCCTCCTGAGCTTAGTCCTTTCTGTGCTGCAACATGTCCTCAGTAAGTGACACGTGAGGGTTCAGACACATGAGAATACTCACTTGTGCTTGGCTACCCAATCTCAGGCTGCTCTGATGGGTTTCAGCTGAGGAGGCCAGGGGCAGGAACAGGGGCTACAGTGCATGATGCCTGTGATCTACCATGGGAAACAGACAAGGTTATGATGCCCTTGTGACCTGGGAGTGTGGGGACTGCAGGGGTCAATGGGGTTTTCATTTTGATAGACACATTTAGGCTGTCAGGATTGTCAAGAAAAGATTTCAAATATGAGCTTGGGAAAATGTGCATTCCAATTAGACATTATTATCTCACCATTATTGCCATTACCATCAACATCTTCAACAGAGACAGTATGGGATGTGAATGTCCTGATGTCTAGGTTGTGTATGGACAACAACGAAGCTCCTGCAGGGGTTTCAGAGTTATAATTTATATTATTCCACTGATGACATGCTCACAGCTTTCACTACTAATCATCCAAATTGTAACATGACTGTATATCTAGGCCATGTTATTATCGCATATAAAGGCTATGTAGATAATCTGCTCTTGGGCTTTTATGTATTCAACTTTTACAGCCAAACTAATATCTGGGCAATGAATTTCTTCTTTCTTTCTTCTTTTTAATGAGCAAATTCTGTTACTCCCTCCCGGCAAGTGATTCAAGTGAACTTTTTCTTTTAATTTATTGGATTGTGCCAGTCTGCTCCATAGGCTACATAAAAAAGTTCAGTACTGTGTGTGCTTTGTGTTTCACTGGCTGTGGAACTTGTATAGACCACTGTCTGCTGTTGCTAAATGTCTATTTCTGTATGTCTGCAGACTTTCAGATTGTCTGGCATTTATTTTTAATGATTTCTACATTTTTATCTTTGTACATGCACTGGTTTGCAATCTCAAAATATTCAATAGAGTCAGAGTTAACCTCCTGAGATCCAGCTATGAGTTTTTCACAGCTTTAATTTAAATCATAAAGACCCAAACATCCACTGTTGACATAAAGCATCTACTGATCTAAACTGTTTAATGACTTCTGAACCACTAATCCTATCAATACATATAAATAATTGGTGTAAAATACAATTTTTCGTCTTTTCATGGTCATCAGATAAGACCCATTTAGATGTTCAGAGGGTCCGTAGTAAATGTGGAAATACCGTCACCTTCAAAAACATTGATTCACCAGTAAAACCCATGGAGTTTGATCAATGACAGTTGATTGAGACACTGGGTTTATGTTCAATTATTGATAGATTTGCTTAAAAATTCAGTTTTCCTTCAGTTTTCTCTGTTTCTGATAGAAAATACTCAACTTTAATTTGAGCTTTTATGAACATCTACATGGTCAGGAAATTAAATATAAAAAAATACTTGATTTTCACTGAAAACCCCCCCACAAAATATAGAGGATAATTTATCCCAAACTGTCGTTTCCCAGTTTGGGATAATTACAGTACATCTATGTATGTATGTATGTACGTATGTATGTACGTACGTATCTATCTATCTATCTATCTATCTATCTATCTATCTATCTATCTATCTATCTATCTATCTATCTATCTATCTATCTATCTATCTATCTATCTATCTATCTATAATACTACAATAAATGGTGATAAATTACTTAATAAAAGATGAAATAGAAAGAAAAATTAATTTGGGATCTGACACAAAAGTCGCATTGGGTCTTTATGAGTTAAAAAAAAAAGGGGAAAAAAAATATGTCCCCTGCAAAAATGTTTAAAATGTATGTGTAAAAATATTGTGTCATGCTCACTCTAGACATTTTTTCATGGAAAAAAAAGCAGAAACCGTACTGTCCTGAGTAAAGTTTAAAATATATATGTGCTTTTCCTGGAATAACATACAGAGAAACTTTTAAGGTTTTCAGGATTATTTTTATGATTCAGCATTCAGTATCAATCCGTATCACTGCTCACTTTCCTGACGTTGGCGGAGTGATACCGTGACGCAGCGAAGTCTCCATGACAACCGTTACCGCGTCTGTCGTTTGCTAAGTTAGCCAAAGCTAATGCGCTAACTAGCGCTTGGAAACTGAGATTTCAGGAGCTCAGATAAGTACCTCTTAAACAATGTCCACGTAACAACTTGAAGTACAGGTAGAAATAAGAAGAAGCAGGTACGTCGAAATGCTTCTTTTTTGTCTTATTACAATAAATGATAAATAACGCTAATGTTAATTTTAGGGTTACATGCATTTATTTGGCTGCACGACTTTACTGTAGTAGGTGAAGCAACTTTCTGACAGCAGTTGGTTAAAATACTACACTATAAATCAAGTTACATTTGTTCCTAACATTTTAATTAATGCTATTAACATGAACCATCTTTCAAAATGTTAAAACCTTCCAACACTTATTTATCATTTTCAAGGTTACTCCCAAATAAAAGTGTCCTGTTGTTGATAAGTGCATAAATGTCCCAAATACAGTCTGACACAATTGTATTGTCATATGTTCTACTTTTCAGGGTCATTTGTGTAGAGTTAGTATATAAATAATAAATAAACGTGCTTTTGAAACTTCACTATACCATCAGTAGCTACTCGTTTTACATAGAGTAACTGTTTTGCTCTAGCAGGGGTGATAAAATTCTGAGTTTTTAATCTAGAAAAGTCATCTCACTACAGCCTGAGCCCTCTATAATCCTAAGGAAAGCTTGAATAAACTTGTCAACATAGCCTACATTTTAATGGTGTGAAAATTGTGATTCAGATTGTGGATTGTGATTAGTGGTTATTTAAAAAGATCGTGATATGACCCCCTCCACCCCCCTTTTTTTTAATGTACCCCTTTAGTCCTAAAGCCAGTGTCTTTATTCTGCTGGAAGATGGAAAGAAAGGTTCGTCTCCCTGTGCTGATTCCTGCTCCCCCCAGCAAACCTACAGAGCCTAAACCTCCAGCTGTCAGTCATCGGAAAAAGTACATTTCAAGTAAAAAATACCCTTTGTATGAAGAGGAAGGCCTCTACAGTGAAGTGATCTCTACTGTTAATTTACCGGTAAAAGCACATACTATAAATTTATACATGAAAGTGATACAAATTATTTGAAGTATGAAATGCAGTTATTTATGTTTTGTTTGATGTTATAAGTAACTTTTTATTCATTAGCCTTGTACACAGAGACAGTCCATCCTTGAAGTCCGTGCACCAAAAGGTGAGGTACTATTAATCTACTTTATCTCTGATATGGTGCTATAGATCTACTATAGTATCTTTATTTCTATGCCAACAATTTTGAATCATAAGTAAAACAAAAATGTCTAATTATATGGTTTTTTTATTGTTACAGTGTTGAACTGCTTTTCTTTAGCTAAAATGTTGGTGACCTTTGTATGTTCACAGACAACGATGGTGGCAAATGTACATCACAAAAATTACCAATGTCTTACTTCTGCCATGGTGCAGATTTACCCAAAGTCCAGATGGCCTACCTAACTATCCCTGGCAGGGTCCCCCGGAAATTAGAGATAGAAAGGTATGTATTGTTTGTGTGTTTGAAAGAAAAGCAAACTCCATCTAGGACTGTGCCACGCTCAGGTTGGTATATTTCCTGTTGACCAGATTAACTGGTTAAATATATATCTGAAAAACACAAAGCTGCCACGATATATGTATGTGTTCTTTATATATTTAATTAATCACTGGTTAAGTGGGGTACCTAAATTGGTAACCCAGCCCATTTATTACTGTGACCTATACCGTTTTATACTTTTTCTATTTTGATAGACTCCGAAGAGAATACTTGGAGTTAAATATTGAAGAGCTCTTGGCAGAAAAAGGCATCGATTCTAATCTCCTTGTGCCAAGACATCAGTGCGCCTCATCTGTGTCACCTTACCTCCCACTGGAAGTAAGTTTTTTACCACCATGACCGTGTCATTTAGGTTCTTGACTAGCTCTACGCTCCTCATTTACTTAACCACCATACCCTAATCTCTCCTGCGTGTCCTCGACAGATATATGACAATGAAGAGTATGACTGCCGTACTCCAGAAGACTGGCTGGCCCTGGGCAAAACGGAAAAATCATCTTATTGTAAACCTATACCAGGAAAAGCTCTCCTCCCTACAAATGACTACATTCTTAATGGTAAAACATAGACTGCAGTCTAGTTAAACAAACTATTTACAGTTGCAATGCTTACTCTCTTTTCTCTTTTTGAAGAGGATCCAAAAAGCCCCTCACTGCAGTACAGCTGGCAATTAGTTGGAGTCCTTGACTATAATAAAGAAACATGTCAGTACCTGGTGGAGAAGGTTTATCCAAATAGCAGAATGACTAGTAAAGAAGGACATTCTATCCCAAATAAAGGACATCAAAACAGTCCACTAACAGGTTTGTCCTTAAACTACAGTAAATACCCACATTTGCATGCATATATACATTCATACACACATAAATGCAGTTTTTGCCATACTCTGTTTACACCGTGCGTCTTTTTCTGCTGCTCAGGTGCAAAGGACTTTGTAACAGGAACTAGGTACTGGGTGCCCAGGATACGGTTGTTATTCAGAGCTGAGGACCCACGTGTTTTTGCACAGCGGATCCAGTTTGCCCTGCATTTGAGGGAAAACACAGAAGCCTTGATTCTCTATCATTTATCGGTGGACTGCATGCCCATCTGGGAAGGAATGCCATCTCTTGATTCAAACAGTCTCCAGCGAATCAAAAGCTATGTCCTTTCCACCCCTGGCCTTAGACAAAATATGTGAGCAAAATCAAAGTCATTACAATCTTGTGGGTTGTGTAACTTATCTGAATTGAAGTTTTAACTCACTGATATAGGTTGGTAAAAGCAATATTGTATTTTCAGTCTTGATAAACGTATGGGGAACCTGGAGAAGGAGATTAAACTGGATTACAGCCGGACTATGAACTGCATTAACTTTGACAAAGTAGTGATGACCCAGCGCCAGCAGTTTATGCATGTAACGCTGCCACTGAAGGAGCCAAAGTGTGTGCCAAAAACAGGTAAGCCCGCTCTCCTGAGATTCATTTTTGTGTCAGTTGGTGGAAGATCAAAGAAATTATCAAGAGCTAGCAAATTATTGCCAGTTGTTTTTTTTGTTTTTTTTACCAATGTGCAGGGTGCCAACCAGTTCCTGTGTTTGCCTACATGAAGGCCAAGGCTGCATTCGTATTCCACTCCTTGTTAACAAAACCACAGGTGTTACGGGCACTATCTAAAATACGATCAGAGTGTGAAAAAGTAGCAACCATGCAACTGTTCAGCTTCGCCTTCACCAAACCTCTTCGACTTAAAGATTTTGAAACACTCCAGTCTAAAACATATGGCCAGGTACTGTAACATTAAACCAGATTTCTACTGTCAAGATTCTTCCGTGCAAGAATTGCTAGAACTCTTCAAATGTATATGTTTGACATTTTGGTAATCACTGCAAATGTTACACCCAAAATTACAAAATTAAGTTCAAATGCTCAAAACAAATTTAAATCAATTTTTACAACATTTGTGTACACATTTTAGGGCTTATTTTAACTTGGATTTACCAGAAACAGACCCTGCAGCCATAAAATACATCTTATTTCTAAAAGCAAAGGTTCTTGTTGTTCTCCTGTAGGTGAGCACTTTTCTTCAGGAGACATGGAAAAATACACTCACCAATGCCATAAGGTTTAACCTCCACCCTATTGGCACAGGCTCATTCAACATAAACGAGTCTTGTTTGGAACTGTACAAGCTCTCCAAGCTGTCCAAACTGATGACTGTTGTCCGTTACAACATGGAGGACAGTCTGCGCTACCTTGTAGAGAAGTCACTGGTCAGTCTGACTCAGCTGCTGTTGGATGCGTGTCACAGAGTGTTGACATGTCCTCAAGATATGATCTGGGGAAAGGACCTCATCACAAGCCCATACAAGTAGGTTAATATAAACCCACACTTTATGTATTTAGTATAGTAGTTTATTACATGGTTTTCCTAAAAACCCAATTCTGATATCAATGACAGAATTCTGAAACCTGTTATTTCTATTTAAAACAGTGTTTGCAATAGGCTAAGTTCTAATCATAGACTTGGAAGATCATATTAAATCAATAAAATGAGTTTTTAGTCATTATTTGTTGTCAGATAAGGTAAGGTAAGTTAACGTAAGATAAGATAAGATAAGACAAGACAAAAGAAGGTAAGATAAGATAAGATAAGATAAGATAAGATAAGATAAGATAAGATAGAACTTTATTGTCCGCAAAAATACAAATTTGGTTTCCATATCTGCAAGATAAGCCCAAGTTATAAACAAAAACAAAACAAAGACAACCAACATTTAACATTTAACATTCATGTGAAAGCCTAGCCTGTGGTGCAGTGTTCATGTTATCCTTTTCTGGTTTAGGAGTGAGAAGGAATATGGCACAAAAGAGTTTTTATGAATGATGAATTCTTTAGTAATTATATGTGTAAAAAGGAGGATAGGATATTTTATTAGTGATGTGACTCTATTTTCTCTAGACCGAAGCAGACCACTCTGTTTCTGGTGGACTTGGTTCTGGATCGAACTGGAGTTCATTACAGTACACCTCTGGAGAATTTCGAGACGTCACTTATTTACCTGTTTGATAATGGCATTGTCGCCACACACAATCTAACACAGATTGAAAAGGTATGTGAAGCATATACAGAAGATCTACACAGGCTCAACTGTTCATGATTGATTACCATAAATATATCAACAGTGGCAGTGACTTTGAGGGTTTACTTTTTCTTCTCTTGTCAATTCCTTGGCAGATGGTGCTGAGAAACATGTTTATTGGCTACGATACCTTTCTTGAGTCAGTGCAGTTGTACGAGCCAAAGGTAAATGAGCTCAGAGAGAAGGTTCGCATGGCTCTGAAACAGGCCGTGATACCTATGAAGGCCTACGCAGCTGAGTTTACTGAATACTTAGAGCTACATAACCTGGACATAGAAACCCATGTCAAGTAAGTCTGTGTTAGAAAAATATATTTGTACTTTCATTCTTTCAGTATCTCCACATGTTTCATGGGTAGTCAAGTTTATTGTCTGTTGAGGATGCTTTCTTTCATGAACGCAATAATTTATTTCCTTTTGCTGAATGATTTATGCATTCCGTTATGCCTTTACTGCCTCTGCCAGATCACATACTCAAGCAGAGCAGACATCCCAGGGAGTGAAAAAAGATGTGGAACAACATCTCCAAGAGAAGGAAAAGCTTGAACACTCACTGCCTTCCTCCATCAACATTGGTCCATTTACTGTCCGTGTAGAGGCTGTACTTCAGGATTTATCTAACAAACGAAAAGCTTTAGCAAACTCAGTGCTCAATCATCTCGCTTGGAAGCTACGGAAGCAGCTTGATGATGTAAGTTTTTCCTTTCAGGTGGAGATTGTGTATAATTAAGTATTGTATGTAATGAACTGCAAAGTGACATCTCCCTTTTTAACATATAAACTCAGCTATATCAGCTGAGAGGTAACCTGTTATTTCAACTTACCTTTACATGAAATATCCTCAATCATATTTCAGAAAATTACAGGTATTGTGACTGTTTTCTTGTGTGTGCTTAGGCATGTGAAGAGTGTAACGACATAAATAGAAAACTATGTGAGAAGTCTAAATGCATTGAGGAACTGTTTGAGAAGAAGGACTGGATGAGGCAAATCCCAGACCAGCTCAAAAGTTACAAGGTACAAAACTAAAGGATGAGCCACTTGTTTTCTGTCTGTCATGAATGTTAACTTTGAGAAAAATTCTGTCCTTAACAGGAGAGAATTGGCAAAATTTTGTCAGAGTATGAGGTATTTGAAGAATTTCAGTACATCCTTTCAGATGATGATTTCAACCAAAAGTAAGTGAGATTAAATTAATCTATTTATCAAGCATAATTTGAACGTTATTACACAACAATTATAAGAATATATTTTCCTTACTATATATAGTAGAAAACTGGGGGCTTGTTAACCTAAATCCGATTATCACTTTTTTTTTTTTAAATCTATATAGGTGTACTGCTATCACATGGCCTAAAAAGATAATCAACCAGATGGAAGCAACTGTTGTCCAACAAGTGGAGGAAGAGAAGCATTTCCACAAGATTCAGCTGGTTGACCAGAACAAACTGGAAGAACATCTAGACTCTTTACAGGTTTTTGTTTTAAATTATAGTGCGAACAAAGGATAGATTTCAGCTGTATGAAAGAGACACTTACCGATTTACATACTATTTTCAGATTAACCTGTAAAGACCCAAATATCCATCAGTGACCAAAATTATTCACTGATATAAAATATTTAATACCCGCTGATCCACTACTCCTATCAATCCATGTAAATAATTGGTGTAAAATGCAGTTTGTCATCTTTCATGATCATTAGATATGACCCATTTGGATGTTCAGAGGCTCTGTAGTGAACATGGAAACACCGTCATGTTCTAGAACATGGATTCACCAGTAAAACCCATGGAGTTGGATCAATGACAGTAGATGGAGATGCTTATTTTATGTTCAATTAATGATATTTTTTGCAGAAAAAAGTATTTTTTTTCTTCAGGTTTCTCTATTTGGATATAATAACCCTCAAATTTAATCTGACCTTTAATTAACATCTACATGATCAGTGAATTAAATATAGGAAAATACCAGATTTTCGCTTAAAGAGTAAATGGTGATTAGAGTAAATAGTGATAAATCACTTAAAAAAGGTTTAAAATGGAGAAAAATTCATTTGGCAACTCACACAAAAGCAGCACCGGGTCTGGTCTTTATGGGTTAAGTTTTATACACACTTGTGGCCTCACTATACTTATTATTATCATCAGTAATCTTTGAACCTATGCACTATAAACAATACATTTAGTCTATTATATTTTGTCACAGTCAGTTGATAAAGTCAGTTGATATTACAACGTTCATGGTTACCCGTGCTGTGTTTATAGATGCTGGTTGCTGGGTTTGCAAGTCATGGAGACATTGAGCACTCTGATGAGATGGCCAATAAGGTGAAGCGTATAAGCAAGCAACTGCAAGAGTGTCAGACTATGGCCCAAATGTACAACAACAGAGAGCGTCTGTTTGGTGTTCCTGTCACAAATGTAAGTGTAAATGTGTCACATTTTGTCATTCCTAACAGTTCCATCAAATGAGCAGAACACACCTTTGTTTGGCTTTGTTTTGTTTGTCAGTAAAATGTAATTTTGCATTATAGTATGACCGGGTTCAGAAGCTGATAAAGGAATTCCAGCCATTTATGGACCTTTGGACCACCACCTCCAACTGGATAAATTGGCATCAGAGCTGGCTCAATAGCCCACTATCATATATTGATCCAGAGCAGCTAGAACGCAATGTTACAGAAGCCTCTAAGACAATACACAAATGTTTTAAACAGTTTAAAGATGTTCCAGGTAGGTCACTCATGCATCATTATTTACTGACAATATGTTGCTCTGTTATAAACTTTGACTATGTGAGCTGTGGTTGTGAAGCCATCGGAACAAATTTGTTTTTGGTCACTTTTTTTGTCTTTAGAGTGCCAGATGGTGGCAGCTTCAATTCGTGACAGGATCGAGGAGTTCCGTCCACACATCCCTCTGATCCAGGCACTGAGGAATCCAGGGATGAGGGGCCGCCACTGGGAGACTCTTTCTGAACGCATCCAGATCACAGTACAAATGAAAGCCAACCTGACCTTCTCACGGTGCCTAGAGCTTGGCTTACAAAACTGTGTAGATGACATCGCTCAGGTTGCAGAAGTGGCCGGGAAAGAGTACACGATTGAACAGGTACACTGCGTCACAGTGGAAGTACAAAGAGAGGGCAGCTTATTTACTGATATTGATTTTAAATTTTCTTTTGTTTTTATTTTTAATGAGACTTTTACTTCAATTTAGCTGCATAAGTAATTTTATTTGTTCTTATTTTGAAAGATTGACTTATTGTAAACTAATTTTTGTTTAGCTTTAGTTATTCTGGTGTTATGACCAAATCCTTTACAGAGAGACATTGATTAAAATTTACAAAGCCATTGTTTATTAATGGTCCCATAATGTGCAGTAATATCCAAACCATATTATTCTAAAATAAAATGAAACACTGACTTTGCAGGAAAATAAAAACAAAGCCAGTAGCTCGACTTAATTTTAGTGAGTGTTGTATTGGTCCTGTAGTTTTTATGTGGTTTTCATGTTTCTGATTTTTTTTTTATTTCTCTGAACACAATTATTTTATGAACTGCTACTCTTTTCTATAGAGCTATAATAGCAACCTCTTGCATTTTCTCATCTAGGCTTTGGAAAAGATGGAACAAGAGTGGTCATCAATAGTCTTTGATGTGTTGCCATACAAGGAGACGGGCACCTACATCCTGAAGAGCCCAGATGAAGCTTCCCAGCTGCTGGACGACCATATTGTCATGACACAGAGCATGTCATTTTCTCCCTTTAAGAAGGCCTTTGAGTCTCAAATCAATACATGGGAAAGCAAACTCAAAATGACTCAGGTGCTTGTTCATGCACACACACACACACACACACACACACACACACACACACACACAAATATTTAAGGTGACCTGTCTTGCATCATCAGTGTCTCGTGGTGTGCTACTGCCCTCTTCTGGTGCTTATAGGATGTACTAGAGGAATGGCTGACATGCCAGCGCTCTTGGCTTTACCTCGAACCCATCTTCAGCTCTGATGATATAAACCGGCAACTACCTGCAGAAGGACAAAGATACCTGAAAATGGAACAAAAATGGCGGAAAATCATGAGAAATGCTTTTAATCAGCGAAAGGTCAGAGGTTATCAAGCATCATATCATTCAACAGATGCTTTTTTTATATGAGTAGGAGTTTAAACCTCAATTATAACAATGACTGCAACTGTTCATGTGTGTTGGTGTATCTGTCTTTAGGTGATTGAGCTCTGTCCAAATGCTCATCTTTTAGCTGAACTGAAGGAGTCCAACAAATTATTGGAATGTGTACAGAAGGGTCTTAGTGAGTACTTGGAGACAAAACGAGCTTCATTCCCCAGGTAAGGTCCAGTCTAGGTTTCCATAAGTAGATTTTACACAATCTTCCAGTTCATTTTTATCACTGTCTTCACCAACAAGAAAGGTATTTACAAGTCATTAAAAATTTTTACGTAAGTATTGAATTCAATTATATAAATATAAGAGTAAATATAAGTCATTAAATAGTTTTAACTTGGAATTTTTCAGGTCTTGATTATCACAAAAATGTAAAACCTGAAAAAATTTGATACTACCCCAATAATCATATTCCAACATAAAAATTACTTTTTGAACTGCATACCTTCAATGCATGAATGATAATAAAAAAAAATATTTATGTAGAAATCATACTTAGATTTAGTTGAAAATTATCTTGAGAGTTATTATATGAAGAGTCAAATGAACATGTTTCTTGAAAAAGCTTTGAAAGGCTACTTGAGTTCAGAGAAACACTTCACAGTGTTTTTCATAAAAGTCTGAAATTTTGACAAAATGTTGAATTTTTGTTTGTAGGTTTTACTTCTTGTCAGATGATGAACTCCTGGAAATTCTGTCTCAGACCAAGGATCCTACCGCCGTACAACCACACCTCCGCAAATGCTTTGAGAACATTGCGCGGGTTTGCACTGCCTGGATATTTATCATCATTTACTCTGCTAACAAAATAGTGTTAACATTACATGGACATAGTGTACAACGATATCTAAGATGTCTGTTTGTTCTCAGCTTCAGTTTCAGCCAGACCTACAAATCACAGACATGTACTCAGGAGAAGGAGAGGAGGTGAAGCTCTCCATACCGGTGTGGCCCACTGGAAATGTAGAAGACTGGCTCAGAGATGTGGAGAAGTCCATGAAAGCCACGCTGAGGGAAAACATTGAACGTTCACTCAAAGTTTATCCTGAGGTCTGTGACTGCAGTTTTAGTCAATGGTTCTATACTTTTTGTTTTAGCTATTTTAAGTAAATGTCTTAATTATGTAGGTTGTTCCTCTCTAATTGTGTCTTCTTGACCCCTCAGCAACCTCGTGTAGACTGGGTGTTATCCTGGCCTGGACAGGTGGTGATAGCTGGCTGTCAAGTCTTCTGGACTACAGAGGTGTCTGAGGCTATAGAGCAGGGAGACTTGGATGAGCGCCTGTATCCTCAGCTGCAGACACAGGTGTGGACATGCCGCTCATATGGCCAGCATTAACCCATAAAGACTCAAACATCCAAAATCAGCTAATCTAAAATGTTTAATACCTGTTGATTCAATAATTCTATAAATACATGTAAATAATTGATATAAAATGCATTGTGTCATCTTTTCATGGTCATCACATATGACCCATTTGGATGTTCAGAGGCTCCGTAGTTACCATGGAAACACCGTCATCTTCTGCAACACTGATTCACCAGTAAAACCCAAAGAGTTTGATCATGACAGTGGATGGAGATACTTGTTTTACATTCAGTTATTGATAACTTTGCTGAGAAACTCACTTTTTCTTCTGTTCTCTCTGTTTTTGATATAATAACCCTCAACTTTAATCTGAGCTTTTATGAACATCTACATGATCAGTAAATTAAATGTAGGAAAATAGCCAATTTTCACAGAAAAAAAATGCAAAATACAGAGGATAATATTACAATAAATGCGGATAAATAATTTAAGAAAGGTTAAAATAGAGAGAAAAATTCATTTGGAAACTGCCACAGAAATAGCACTTGGTCTTTATGGGTTAAACCTAAGCATCAAGTAAACACGCTAGACATTATGTTCATAGTAACTTTTGGTTTCTCTGTGAAGTTGGGTGACTTAGTGCAACTAGTGAGAAGAGGTCTGTCTAGGATGCAGAGGGCTGTGCTGTCGGCTCTCATAGTCATAGAAGTTCATGCTAAAGATGTGGCAGCCAAACTGGTGGAGCAGAAGGTCTCAAGCATCAGTGACTTTGAGTGGATCAGTCAGCTCAGGTAATATTCTCATTTCAACTACTGTTACTGATCGTATTCATCGACTTTCCTTCAAACTATCACTCAACAACATTCTGAGCGCAGAAATTAGTTTTTGAATTTCTTTATATTTTGTAGATATTACTGGGCAAAAGATGACTTGTACATTCGTGCAGTGAATGCAGAGTTTTTGTATGGATATGAGTACCTCGGTAACTCTGGACGTCTGGTCATCACCCCACTCACTGACAGGTGTGTACCTAGACTTAATTCTAACATTGATTTATAATTGTGCTGTTGAGTTTTGACAATACCCCTTTGTATGTGTTTCAGATGCTACTTGACCCTAACAGGAGCCCTGCACCTGAAGTTTGGAGGAGCTCCTGCAGGTCCAGCAGGGACAGGAAAGACAGAAACCACTAAAGATCTTGGAAAGGCTTTGGCAATTCAGACAGTGGTTTTCAACTGTTCTGATCAGCTGGACTTCATTGCAATGGGAAAATTTCTTAAAGGTCTGGCAAGGTAGGTGACAGTTCTCTTAACCTATCAGAGGCCAGAAATCAGGGGAATGAATTAACACCTTCCCTCTGCCTCTATGTTCAAATAAAAGCACTAAATATGAAGACATAGTTTTATATCACTAGTAAAAAATTATCATGCTTACAGCAGCTGCAATGTTGCCTCAGTGATGAATCCAGAGTAGAATCATGTCTGACAGAATGAAAGTTATGATTAACCCTTCTACCTCTCGAAAAGCACCTGTCACTAGCCTAAATCTTCAGAAAATCTTTAGTGACAAGCTATTGTGTGAATATCACTTATTAGACTATATACAATATTGTTGATGTTGGATTACTATTATTGGATTTCTTCCACAGCTCTGGTGCCTGGGCTTGCTTTGATGAGTTCAATCGCATTGATGTGGAAGTGCTGTCTGTGGTGGCACAACAGATCACCACAATACAAAAGGCACAGCAGCAAAGGGTGAGACATTCACAGGCTGTTTCCTACTATAATGCATATTTAAGAGATGACAATAGACATTACGCAAAAAATTAATTCATCATTTTTCATCCCTGTAGTCAGTAAGTGTAAACTGATTTTTTCAGGCTGAACGGTTTATTTTTGAGGGCACAGAGATCCCTCTTGTTCCCTCTTGTGCTGTATTCATCACTATGAACCCTGGTTACGCTGGCCGTACAGAACTGCCTGACAATCTGAAGGTTTTTACATGATCTTTTTCATTTAAAAAATTATATGACAAAAAGATAAGCAGTTCAACATGCTTTTAATTTAATTTTGTTTCATTCTCTTTTCATTTTAATTTCATTTGTTTTTCAGGCGCTTTTTCGTCCTGTGGCCATGATGGTCCCTGACTATGCTATGATAGCTGAGATCTCCTTATACTCATTTGGGTTCAGTGATGCTAAAGTCCTCTCAAAGAAGATCACCACTACATTCAAGCTCTCCTCTGAACAGCTTAGCTCTCAGGTATGTGCATTTCAGTTTGCTAAGAAAATGAATTAAGATCTGTTTGACAGGAGAACCAGAATTAACATGTATTACTGAGATGAACATGCACCTGTATATTGTAAAATGGGTTTTTATATTGGGTAAAGGTAATATGATCATTACTGTTATTATGTGTTGGCTTTTGCTCTTTATTCTGTTAAGGACCATTATGACTTTGGTATGAGAGCTGTGAAAACTGTAATCTCAGCTGCTGGAAATCTGAAGAGAGAACATGCAGACATGAATGAGGTAAAATGCTATTTTATTTATGATATAAGGAGATGATGAAATATAGAATTAATTCCGTCTGTCTTCATAATATTTTGATTTCTGTGTCCCACAGGAATTGATCTGCCTGCGGGCCATTCAGGATGTCAATGTACCAAAGTTTTTACAGGATGACCTGAAGCTCTTCAATGGTATTGTGTCTGATCTCTTCCCCGAGATCAAACAAGAGCCAATCAACTATGGCACACTTGAAGAGTCCATGCGTACTGTCTGTGCCAAGAAGAACCTTAAAGATGTAGATGGTGAGTGTTTCTGGAAGCGCAACATATATATTTAGATATACTATTTCACAGATGAATCGATGACATTGTTGTGGCATTTACAGGGTATATTAACAAGTGTATTCAGCTGTACGAGACTACTGTGGTGAGACATGGACTAATGTTGGTTGGACCTTCAGGATCAGGTAAAACCAAGGTAAGCGTGGCACCTGTTACACTAACGTCTTAACTACAGTGTCTTGCGTGTTCTCCAAACCATTTCTGAGTCTAATATGTTTTTATGTGTATGTGCTAGTGTTATGAGATACTGAGTGCAGCACTAACAGCTCTAAAGGGCCAACCCTCTGTGAGTGGTGGTGTCTACGAGACGGTTCAGACGTACGTCCTCAACCCCAAGTCTATAACCATGGGACAACTGTATGGGGAGTACGACTTGCTCACACATGAATGGTAAGAAATTATTTGTTCTACACAAAATGCAAACATAAAAGAAATGACTTACTGTACACTATACAACTGTCTCCATGCCTGTAGGACAGATGGTATCCTCTCAGCTCTTGTCCGAAGGGGAGCAGCATCTATGGACCAAGAGAAAAAGTGGTACATGTTTGATGGGCCAGTGGATGCTGTGTGGATTGAAAACATGAACACCGTGCTGGATGACAACAAAAAATTATGTCTTAGCTCAGGGGAGATCATCAAGCTCACTGACGTATGGTTATATTTTCCAACTCCAGTATTTTCAGTACTTCGCCGCATTTGCATTCAGTTGCTTTATGTCCTCCTTCAACAGGTAATGACCATGATGTTTGAGGTTCAGGACTTGGCGGTGGCATCCCCGGCCACAGTGTCACGCTGTGGTATGGTCTACCTGGAGCCCAGTATCCTGGGCCTTAGTCCTTTCACAGAGTGCTGGCTGAAGCAGGTCCCTGAGGCCCTGAAACCATACACAGAGCAGCTTACTTCTCTGTTTTCCAGGTTTCTTCAGGTGAGAGGGGAGGTGACAGGAGTGACAGACCAATAGGGCATCTTTTTTCATTATAGCGGCTGTATAATGTGTATCTTATCTTTGTTTTAATTTTTCTATGTTCTTACTCAGGACTCCATCACATTTATGCGTCAATCAGTAAAAGAAGTGATCACATCGCTTGACAGTAACCTCACCTGTAGTCTCCTGAGACTCCTGGACTGCTTTTTCAAACCATTCAGTTTTAATAAGGTATGCACATGTTAACTCTTATTGAATTGATTGAATGACCCATCTTCAAGAAATAGCTAAGAATTTTTATTTCGATATTATTTTTAAATACACAGACATGTTTTTTAAAAATGGATTTAAGTTACATAATATTTCATTATTTTATCAATCTGTATGGTCAGTTGTGATGACAAAGTTTGCAACTGAGTAATGTTTTATCAGTTTTTAGAGCATTCAAATACTTGCATTCAATAACCAGACAGATGGACCAGACAGTGCACAGTATTTGGTGTAGTTTGAATCTGCAGAAAGTTACTGCGTTACTGCTTTCACATTTACTAAGTTGATGAAAAAACACTATATAACAAAGTCTGAGTATGTGTGAGATTTTTTGATTGTGTCCCCATCATCAATCCTTTATTTTCTTGAAGGATGAGCGGTCGCCGCCTCAGAAGAAATTGGATCGTCTCAAGGAATTGATTGAACCCTGGTTCTTTTTCTCTCTGGTGTGGAGTGTCGGAGCCACAGGAGATGCAGCCAGCTGCCAGCGGTTCAGTGCCTGGCTCAGGGACAAGATGGCAAAAGAGACGGTCAGGCTGCCAGCTCTATTTTAGAGTATAATCGTGTACTAGAAGGGTTTTATTCTTGACGTATGTATGTATTTTAATAAATGTCAATGTATATATTGTCCAGATTCAGTTATGTTTTCCTGAGGAGGGTTTGGTGTATGACTACAATCTTGATGATGCAGGAATAAGTAGCCTTAAGGAGGACGATGAAGAAGACACGGACAGAAAAGTAAACAGACGTGTAAACATACAGATAATGAATTCAAACCAGGCTGTTGAGTATAGATTTTCTATTAACCTGGGGATTTTCATCATATTACATTCCAGGTTCAGTGGGTCAGCTGGATGAAGTACGCACAGAATGTTGTAATCACCCCTGAGACAAATTACGCTGACATCATTGTTCCCACTGTAGACACAGTGAGGATGTCCTTTTTGATGGACATGCTTTTAACCAATAAGAAACCTGTGAGTATTTTGGTGTTGATGTTTTGAAATAAATGTTGTATCAGATGAAGTCTGTAATCGGCTTTTGATCCTTCAAAAAGACTCCAACACTGCATTTGTGTTTGTTTGTATCAACCTCTGTAGGTTCTGTGTATTGGGCCAACTGGTACAGGAAAAACCCTGACCATGTCGGACAAGCTCCTGAAGAACATGCCTGCTGAGTATGTTACACACTTCCTCATGTTCTCTGCCCGCACCTCAGCCAACCAGACTCAAGACTACGTTGACAGTAAACTAGACAAAAGGTGCACTGTATATATAATAATACACACTATTCATACATAACAACATGTTTATGTGTCAGTGTTTAAAACTATGCTTGAACCTATATTTCAGGTGCAAAGGTGTGTTTGGTCCTCCAGTAGGAAAGCACTTCATCTTCTTCATTGATGATCTAAATATGCCAATGTTGGAGACGTACGGTGCACAGCCTCCGATTGAACTACTGCGACAATGGATGGACCATGGAGGCTGGTATGACAGGAAGCAAATAGGTAAATTTGAGCTCTTTTCCCTTTTCTCATCTTGGTGTTGCTTTTCCTGGCTAACAGATTAGTATTTATCACCAATATTTTTTGCACTCTTACAAGAGTATTTGCTCTCTTGTTTCAGAAGTATGTATTGTCCATTCCTTTTTCTACAGGGACTTTCAGGAAGCTGGTGGACATCAACTTTGCCTGTGCCATGGGACCTCCTGGTGGGGGCCGGAATCCCATCACCCAACGTTTCACTCGCCACTTCAACTTCTTGTCCTTCACTGAAATGGAAGATGCCAGCAAGAAGCATATTTTCTGCACCATTCTAGGCAGTTGGATGGGTGAGCCAGCACTATTAGTGTGTTTGACCTTAAGGCAACATTTAGAGTTTGATGATAGTGCAGGAGAGAATACTTACTTACATTAGCCTGCAAAAACATTTGTACTGACTCTTTGCTCTCTTTCAGATGGAAATATGAGTAAAAAGGAACGTGGCAGTAAGTTATGGACACAGGGAAATAAGATACAATAGCTTTAATATTATTAGAAGGCTGAGCACAGGGTTTAAATGTTTGACAAGAAAAAGTAATTTCAAGCATTTTTGATGAAAGCACATGTTGACTAGTGTTTTTAAATGCCTCTGATAAAGTTTTTATAACCTCCTAAAGTAAGTCAGTTTTCATTTTAATTTTATGTGCTATTCTTTTAACTCCTTTCCTCCTATCTACCTCCTTTCAGGACCTGTACCAGAAATCCAGCCATTGAAAGAGGCTCTTGTAGACGCCACAATCCGAGTATATTCTACCATCACTTCCCAGCTCCTCCCAACACCAACCAAGTCTCATTACACCTTCAACCTCAGAGACCTGTCCAAGGTCTTCCAGGGCATCCTCATGGCTGAGGCTGGCATGATCGAGGTAGTCCAATAGATGCCACAGTTATTCAGAATCTCCACAGTATTAATATTAACCTCTTGAGACCCAGTAATGACAAGGGTTTCACAGCTTTACAAAATAAGAAAAAGTGCAAGATCTACAAACTGCAAAGGACATTCCATAAAAAATATAAATAAAAATGTCTCTGAAATAACAGTTGCATCATGTATTGTGTCAATCAAGGCAATTATTTAATGTAAAAAAACCCAAACCTTTACTTTTCTGGGTCTCAGGAGGTTAAAAGTGGCTTTTTCATCCCAGTATAGTGGTAAAATCAAATGTCTTTGCTTGTTTTTAGGACAAATTGCAACTGCTACAGCTGTGGTACCATGAAAGTTGCCGAGTTTTCCAGGACCGCCTGGTGTGTGTTGAGGACAGGGACTGGTTTAATGCAATGCTGAAGGATTGTATTCAGGAGTTCGACTGTAGCTTTGAAGATGTTGTGACTTGCCTTCCTGTTTTGTATGGAGATTTCATGAATCCTGGAGATGACCAAACGGTCTACACACTCATAGAAGACAAAGACAAGGTGATTGTGTGGCTCTAGAGTTCAACAAAATATGTTTATTGTCATAATTAGGTCATTGTTTTGTCCTGTTGTGGGTTCTGACTTTCCATAAATGTATTTTTTTTAACATTTGTTTTGTATAGTTGGTGAAAGTAATGGAAGAGTATATGGAAAACTACAACGAGATGAACACCACCAAGATGAAGCTGGTACTCTTCATGGATGCCATCGAACACATCTGCCGAATCAGCCGTATCCTGCGCCAGCCGTTAGGCAATGCTCTGCTACTGGGAGTTGGAGGCAGTGGTCGACAGTCACTCACCAAACTGGCCTCATTTATGTGAGTGAGGTGCAATTGGTTTCTGACAGACTGACTCACAAGTTTATGACCCTAATTTTTAAATCATTGAACTGCACTTTTGCATGTTCTCTTCAATATATTATTATTTTTGACATTTTGCAAAGATTAACTGATGTCCTGATTTTCAAGTAATATTTCATTTTATACACCTGATGCTATTATCCTGTGCTTCAGCTCTCACTGTGTGTATGCTCATACTTAGGTCAAACTATGAGTGCTTCCAGATTGAGTTGTCTAAAAACTACGGACTGACAGAGTGGAGGGAAGACCTTAAAGGCATCATGCTGAAGGCTGGCCTACAGAATCAGCAGATCACGTTCCTCTTTGTAGACACACAGGTAAACTCAGGAAGAGATACATAGGAATGTATTTTCTTTTAGGAAGACAAAGCTGCTTTTTGCTCATTATATTTATTTTGATATATCAGATTAAGAGCGAGTCATTCCTGGAAGATATCAACAACATCTTAAACTCTGGGGACGTTCCTAACCTCTATGCACCAGATGAGCAAGAACGCATCTTAATAGCTATGAAGTCAGTGGTCCAAGACCTGGGCCAGCAGCTGACTAAAGCCAATCTAATGGCTGCTTACATCAGGAGGGTCCGCAGTAACATCCACACTGTACTCTGCATGAGGTGGTGGCTGCACAAATATTCTTATACTTGGTTTAAAAGCAAAAGCATTTTGATTTTGCTTTAAACTTGATGTGTTTCTTTTTCATTTTGTGTTTTTCAGTCCTATTGGTGAGGTGTTTCGTGCACGACTGAGGCAGTTTCCCTCACTGGTCACATGTTGTACAATAGACTGGTTCAGTGCTTGGCCAGAAGAGGCTTTACAGGCTGTGGCCACATCATTTCTCAGTGAATTGCCTGAGCTAGAAGCCAGTCCTGCAGCCATGAAGGGACTGGTGAGGATGAGCTTCATTGACATGAACATTTTTAAATGTCGTTCGAAGTACCAACCATCAACAAAAATTCAAACATTGATAATATACTGTACATCTCTGCAAATTTTTCTGCAAGTTTCTCAGTTAAATGCATAAAACTTATTTGCTTCTGTAGAAAAGAAAAAATCTATTTACTCTAAAATATTGTAATGATGTCATTAAGCACAGTCCTTTTTCATTTCACTTCAGACCTTGATGTGTGTGAAGATCCACCAGATGGTTGCCATGAAGTGTGATCAGTACAAGACTGAGCTTTCTCGACATAATTACGTTACACCTAAAAGTTACCTTGAGCTGCTGAAAATATTCTCTGATCTCATTGGACGGAAAAAGAAAGAACTGTGCACTGCACGCCAGCGCATGAAGACTGGTCTGGACAAGGCAAGGCCCAGGAATGAGGGAATTAAGAAATGAAATTGTTTTTAAGTGTTTTGGTAAATTGTACAAGTGTGTGTTGGTGAATCATCAAAGCTACTTACCCTAACATTTACTTATTATGGCTAAAAATGTTATTTCTGTACAAATGCAGCTTCTTAGCACAGCAGAGGATGTGAGTAAGATGCAGGAAGAGCTGGAGACGATGAGGCCTCTTCTGGAGGAGGCCGCTAGAGACACTGAGCTCACCATGGAGACTATCCAAGTAAGAGCATACATGTCATCATATACCAACTGTTGAATGTCCTGGCACTGCAATTTATATTCTTTTTCTATATGATTGGTCAAATTGAGTTTTGATTTTTTTGAGCACAATCATACTTTCTTGATATTTCACATAGAGCACAAATAACAGTAGAATTGTAGAGTGACTGAATTGGATTTTAAGCAGCTCACTGAGCTACAGAATTTTTTTTTAACTTCAAACTGACTTTTTGCTTTATGTTTCCAGAAAGACACAGTGATTGCAGAGAAGACCCGTAAGTCAGTTCAAGCAGAAGAAGCTAAAGCTTCAGAGAAAGCCCGTATCGCAGAGGGCATTGCAGAAGATGCTCAAACTGAGTTGAATGAGGCTCTACCAGCCTTGGATGCTGCCCTCACCAGCCTTAAGTCACTCAACAAGAATGATGTCACTGAGGTCAGGCAGGCTCTTTAATGATTTATCATAAGCCTCAAACTAACAACATTGTAGTAGAATATCATAACCCCTTGATGATATTGTGTCTTATCTCATCGTCTTTTGAATTTGGACTGTTGGATGTTTTCTATAGGTGCGAGCCTTACAGCGGCCTCCCCAGGGGGTGAAGCTGGTTATTGAGGCAGTGTGCATTATGAAAGGCATCAAACCCAAAAAAGTACCTGGAGAAAAACCTGGTACAAAGGTTGATGACTACTGGGATCCTGGAAAGGGTCTCCTTCAGGACCCTGCAAAGTTTCTGGAGAGCCTCTTCAAGTATGATAAGGTATGAAATATACTGCGTCTTGTGAATTGATTTCCACTTTATTGTATTAATATATAATTTGCATTTAGTCTCTGTAGAATGACCTTCTTGTATGTATATTTCTTTACAATTGTCAATTTCATGATTTGATGATGAATTTGTCATTGCCTGTTTTTGGTCTGTCAGATGTATTAAAATGTTTTTTTCTGTTAATCAATGCTGCAGGACAACATCCCAGACAATGTGATCACTTTAGTCCAGCCCTACATTGATAATGAGGAATTCCAACCAGCCTCCATTGCCAAAGTCTCCAAAGCTTGTACCTCCATTTGTGAATGGGTGCGGGCCATGCATACATATCACTTTGTGGCCAAGGGGGTGGAGCCTAAAAGGGTAAAAGTTTAAATGAGTCACAGACTGTTAATAATGCGATAAAAAGTATTTTGTGATTGCACTTATTTACCACAAAGTTTTTTACTGATGAAAATGTCATCTAAATATTAAACATGCCAATATGTGTACAGCAAGCTCTTAAAGAGGCCCAGGAGGACTTAGCTGTGACCCAGCGAATCTTGGATGATGCCATGGAAAAGTTGGCAGCAGTGGAAGGTGGCATCGCCACTCTACAGGCCAAATATGAGGACTGTGTGGCAAAGAAAGATGAGCTGGACAAAAAGTATCGGCTGTGCGAGGCCCGCCTCATCCGAGCAGACAAGGTCAGGGGTTGAGATGAAACTTTACTGACCTTTAAATTTAACATTAAGGCAGCACAAAAAATACACTTTTAGCAACTCAATAAGGAACAGAAAGTAGATTGTGGATCCACTGAAAGCTTGTAGACTGTTTTCTGTTCCATGCTGGTAATGTTTAGTTTCTCTCCAGCTCATAGGAGGCCTGGCTGATGAGAAAGTGCGCTGGAAGGAAACTGTGCAACACCTCGATTATATGGTCAATAACGTGACAGGTGATGTGCTTCTGTCTGCAGGATATGTGGCATACCTGGGACCCTTTACTGTAAGTGGGTTGTAAACTCAAAAGTTGTGTTACCACATTATGTATTACACATCTTAACAAGCATATGTAGTTTATTTATTCATCACCATCCATTGTTTTTAAAGAACTTTTATGTGCATAGTGATCAGCCTCATTGTTTTTGCTCATTTATTTAACATTTTACAATATACAATTTACATACGTGAACTCTGATGTAAACTGCTTTAAGCTACTGTTAATATGCTTTGCTTTACAGAGAATTTTTCCAGTTTTTTTCATGAAGGCATTCATTATCTTTTTGTTGTTGTTGTTGTTTTAGGGAGAATACAGGGCAGCCATGGCTGAGGAGTGGTTGAATTGTTTCACAGAGTTGAGTGTTCCACATACTGACGAACCCAACCTGATCAACACTCTTGGAGATCCTGTCAAGATCCGCTCATGGGAGGTCAGACCCAGTTTGTCCTGCATTTAGTATTAATTCATGCTTGTATTGGGCCTCAACTAGGTTATTTATAAGTGAGAATTTTCTTTGTAAATACCTTAAATCCCATTTACACAGTTTTCACAAAGATTCCGATACTGACCAGTATTTTTTTATGTTAGATTGATTCTTAGGGTAGAACTAATTCCATGTTCACTGAAAACCACTCTTACGCACATACATACTTTTCACAAATTTAACTGTTTTCATTATTTTGTTTTCCATTATGGTTTTTAAATCTCCAAATAAATTAGCACCTAACTGGTGTGATTCACATTAACATTTCAACCAGTACCTCTTGGGGATCTGTCCTTACAGAGATATTTGGAGCACGAACTATATCAAACCCTGTACAACTGCAGGCTTTTTATACAGAGTCAGTGTATCACGTAATCACAGGCATCACTTATAGTCTCATTTGCAGTCCTTTTATGTGATTGGTGTGTTTAGTGAGCTAAGTAGAAACAGGTTGTGTGCCACTCAGCTCAAAAAGACAAAAGGATTCATTATTTTAAGAACGTAAGTGCTAACAATTCTGTGGTTTAAGAACATGTTGATGAATGCAGTCATTTCTTACATCATTTCTTAAGAAGAAATTTGAGGAAAAAAAGATATCAGTGAATTAGATCCTTTGCTACTAATTTTTTTCAGCATTGTGTCTTTGACTACTTGAAATACTATTTAAAGTGCTGTCTTATGTGTACAGATATCAGGTTTGCCCAAGGACAACCTTTCTGTGGAGAACGGTGTGATTGCTCAGTTTTCTCTACGCTGGGCTCTGTTCATTGATCCTCAGGGACAAGCCAATAAGTGGATCAAGAACATGGTGAGTGCCTTTTCTGAGTATGCTAAAACAGTAGATAGTGCATATCAGACAAAAATCTTTAAAAAAAACCCAAATGTATTGGTTCTTGCTCCAAGAAAAATACCATCCTTGACTGCTTACTACATGCTGTAGTTCTAGTTACTTAGCGATGACCTCTGCTCACATTTCATCACACTATCTTCTCAGTATCTGCAGTTACAGTATATTTGATCCACTGTTTATCCACATTTGCCTCCTGTCGTTATCCAGGAAGAGGAAAATGGACTGAAAGTATTGAAGCTCAGTGACCGGGACTTCCTCCGCAACCTGGAGAGTGCCATTCAATTTGGAAATCCCTGCCTCATGGAAAATGTTGGGGAGGAACTAGATCCCACATTAGAACCTGTCTTATTGCAACAGGTAAATGTACACACAAACAGAGATTCCTCATGTGGCAGTGTCATATTCCGTTGGTATTACTGTTGTATATTGTAAACATACTGGTGTTGCTTAAAGTTTACATACATTTTTGCCCTTAGACATTTAAGCATCAAGGCAGCACAGTGTTGAAGCTTGGTGACTCAGTCATCCCTTACCATGAAAGCTTCAAGATGTACATCACTACCAAGCTGCCAAACCCTCATTACTCTCCTGAACTCTCTGCCAAAGTCACTCTTATTAATTTCACACTTTCACCCAGGTAATGAATATTTTACACCTGGAAGAGCAAATGTAATGTTTACTTTATCTGTTTGCTTAATATTGCATCTGATTAATCATGTGTCATATGACTTAATGACCCTGATGTTGACATGAGTCTGTCAATGTCTCTGTAAAGATAATAAGAAAAAGACAGAATATTAAAGTTATTACTTGCACCTGGAATTGCTATTGTATGCTTTGTATAATTGGAAATCCCAAAATAATACTTTATGTTTCCACACTTTTTCATGCGTTTGTGTATTTGTGCTGCGTGTGATTCCAGCGGTCTAGAGGACCAGCTGCTGGGCCGTGTAGTGGCTGAGGAGCGTCCAGACCTGGAGGATGCTAAGAACAAGCTGATCACCAGCAACGCCCAGATGAAACAGGAGCTAAAAGAAATTGAGGATGAGATTCTACTCCGACTCAGCTCCACAGAAGGAAACCCAGTGGACAACGAGGAGCTCATTCAAGTCTTGGAAGCTTCCAAGATCAAAGCTGGACAGATTGAGGTCAGACAGGGACAGATGGAATTAAATCTAAATGTCATATGTGGTCTTAGTTTGAAGTGCTTCAGTAAATATTAGAAGCATTTGTAATTTCAAGATATGTTAAGAAATAATCAAAAGCTTTACTACACTATATGCAGTTTTATGCCATATTTACTGTAGAGTTTAGAATAAGTCAGTTAATCATAGTCAGATGTCCGTCTTTTTATGTCAGTTACGTAAAAACAACAACAAACTTTTACCCACAGGCCAAGGTCATGGCTGCAGAGAAAACAGAGAAGGACATTGATGCTACTCGTCTGGAGTATGTACCAGTGGCTGTGCGTTCACAGATCCTCTTCTTCTGTGTGTCAGACCTCTCCAACGTAGATCCGATGTATCAGTACTCTCTGGAGTGGTTTCTTCGCATCTTCATGGCTGCCATAGCTAATTCTGAGTCAGCAGGTAGAATAAAAAAAAGATTACCAACCAAATGTTAAAACAAATTCTACTTCCTCTGACATTGTCCTGTCATGTGTTCAACAGATGCTGTGGAAGAAAGAATCAACAACATCAATGAATTTTTCACGTTTAGCCTGTACAGCAATGTGTGCCGCAGCTTGTTTGAGAAGCACAAACTTATGTTCGCCTTCCTTCTGTGCACTCGCATCCTGATGAACAAGAGCAAAACTGACATGGCATGTGACAGATTTCTAACTTTAATCTCATCTAGGAGCTAATGTAATGTAATTAACTGATCTAATCTAAGCTGATGAATGTGTGTTTTCTCACTGTGGTAGGCTGAGTGGCGGTATCTGTTATCTGGAGGAATGCCTACACAAGAGCTTCCCAACCCAGCAGTAAGATGGTTGTCAGAGCGTGCTTGGCAGGATGTCTTGGGCCTCAGTGCTCTAAACAACTTCACCAAACTAGCAGAGAGCTTCTCTGAGCACCTGCATGGATTCCAGCTAATTTTTGACAGCAGCCAGCCTCACAGGTACTTAGATTACTATTACTTTAACACACGCACATGTTTTGCTTATTTGTACTGTAGGGAAGTTATCAGTGTTTAATAACCTGGTCACTTTGTGTGTATCTCTCAAGGGAGCCCCTCCCTGGTGGGTGGGACACCAAGCTAGACTCATTTCAGAAGCTGTTGGTCCTGCGCTGTCTGAGGGCTGACTGTCTTGTTCAAGGTCTGCAGGACTTTGTGTCGGCTCAGCTGGGACAGCGCTTCATAGAACCTCAGGTATATTCAAACTCATCTCTGCTTCTCACCGTTAAGTAAATTAATGTAAAGCAAATGCAAAGGTGAGTTAATACTGTCACAGCAACAAGGGCTGTGACATGTAATCAACATCTCAGATTCAGACTCAGTTTTATTGTCATTCGATCAATGGTATGATAGAATGAAATGTAGTTACCCAGGTCTCGGATTGTAGCATAAGAAGATAAGAATAAAATCTAAACAGAATATAAAATAAATTCTTAATATGTACAAAATTTCACCGTATGCAGCAACAGTAGCAGTTAAAGTGGTGGTGCATAAGCAACAGCAACACTGAAATAAAGTGGTGACAGTGAATAAAATGTCATTGTTCAAGGTGCATAGTAGACAGTCTGTGGGTGCAGTGTATCTCCTACACTGATGTAATTCTACATATTCAGATAAATATACATAGCACAATACAGTATATTTTCTGCAAATTAATTTTTTTTAAATTTTGTCTTATCTTGTAAATTATTACAGTTGTTTTCTACCTTTACATTCCAGCAGTGTCTTGTTTCCACTTCTGTCTCCATCATCTCCTGCAGACATCAGACCTGGCTGTGGTCTTCAAAGAGTCATCCCCCTCCACTCCTCTCATCTTTGTCCTGTCCCCTGGCACTGATCCTGCTGCTGACCTGTACAAGTTTGCTGATGTTATGCAGTTTTCCAAGAAAATGAGTGCCATCTCTCTGGGCCAAGGCCAGGTCAGGTTCTGGTAGATGCTGAGGAGTCCTCCTCCCTTTTTCTGTCTTTCTCTCTTTTTGTTTCTTCCTTACCCTGAACTCTGCATTGTCTGAGAGTGTGCAAGGTTGTGAATATGTCTGGAAAAGCTGACTCTGACTTAAATTGGAAATAATACAATATATGTTATGAGTTTGTTATTCACAACTATGGTATGACTACTGGTTGAAAAGAAAAAGGTTGAAAAAATTGTAAATTATTTTGGTCAAAAAAGATAATCTGCCTTAGCCCTCTACAAGTGCATGAAAAACCCATTTAATTTTTTACTGTTTTATTCAAATACAAGTAGCCTACTTCAAAATTACCAAAATACATTATAAACAAATTGAAAGGTGCTATTTATTGCAAATAAACACCGAAGGTGGAATTACTTGAACTATAATATTAACGTGGTTAATTCACAAAACATTTCCAGTGAATATACTTATACTTAGGGTTGAAGTATTCACAAAAAATATCAAAAGGAATATCAAAAGGAAGGGTTCAGTTTGTGTCAACAGCAAAGTAGAATGAATGGATCAGAGACTCAGGGAGCTCATTTTCATTGAGTTTGACTTAAATAAATGAAGACTATTTGACAGTGATGATGTGTGTGTAAGTGATGGTTTTAAGCAAAATACATACATATGCAT
This sequence comes from Sphaeramia orbicularis, assembly GCF_902148855.1. Taxonomy (NCBI): domain Eukaryota; kingdom Metazoa; phylum Chordata; class Actinopteri; order Kurtiformes; family Apogonidae; genus Sphaeramia; species Sphaeramia orbicularis. Next base: position 19,717,218 of record NC_043961.1, on the reverse strand, counting down.
TTGAAATATAAGTATACATATTGTAAATGCACTCATTTTAAACACCGCCTACCTCTGCATATAGATAATGACCTGTCTTCTGCTACGATATAGTAATGTTAGACCTGTTTCTTGAGTTCAAGTTACTCTTTCTATTGCACACTCTTACTCTGACTCTGTAAACCACTTCCTCACAGACACAGATCATCCTTGTTCACCTTGTCAGGAGCTGTCATCTCAGTGCTAATTGTCCTCTCTATTTCTGTCTAGTGTTCAGGACAGAGTAGTAAACTAACCGACAGATGCAACATTCCAGGAGACCAACGTAGAAAACAACAATATAAATATAATTTGCATATTTCAATACTAAAGACTTTTAAAAATCTGAAACCTAGTGGCTGGTCAAACATGTGTCAACAGCACACTGCCCTGCAGCTGTTGAATAGGTGTGATTGTGCGTTCATCACATTACTTCCAATTATGTGAGTTAGGAGCCAGACTCATGCTGGGCTTTTGCATCTTGCTGTCTTTAATTTCGTGCCTGTTTACAAAGAACAAAAGGCTCTCATGCCATCTTGAAAGATTTCCAGAATGTGACACTACTGTTGGGAGATGTCCTGTATCCTGTCTTTACCTAAATTACCCAAATATTCCCCATGCTACTGAACCCTGTAAATTAGGAAATGTACCTAATTACCTGGTAATTCCCAGAGGTTCCTAATGTCCCACTCTTAAACTGAAGCCTCATGTTTAGGAAGCGTGTTTGGCACTTGTTTTCTTCATATCTGGCTTTTCTGGGCTGCTGTCTGTGTGATCCAGGGCCCCTGGGCTGAGACCATGATGCACACTGCTATGGAAAGAGGCCAGTGGGTCTTCTTCCAGAACTGTCACCTGGCACCCAGCTGGATGCCTTCACTGGAGAGACTCATTGAACATATCAACCCAACAAAGGTGAGGATGTAAACATCCACACAGAAACCCACCTAGCCTTTAACACACCAGTCTTTAAAAAGGACTACAAAAAAAGAATGGACTCAGCCATAGTATGTACAGTAGAATAAGAGCACAGAATGTCAGATAATGTCAGATAAATAAGACAAACACACATCTTTATTTGACCGTTCCTCTACTGCCCACAGCGATCACATGTTCTTTAAATTTAAAACAGGTGCATAAGGACTTCCGTTTGTGGCTCACAAGTCTGCCTAGCAACAAGTTTCCAGTGTCCATTCTCCAAAATGGTTCCAAGATGACCATTGAGCCTCCTAGAGGGATCAAGGCCAACCTCCAGAGGACCTACCTGAGACTCACCAATGACTTTATCAGCTCCTCCACCAAGGTCTGCATCTGTCACCATCCCACTAAGTCTGCTCCTCATATTTACTGCACATACAGATAAATTCTGCAGATAAATTCCCAGCTCTACTTTCATGAACATCTGATGAAGTGTCTCTAATTTATTCATATCATCTCCCCCTCAGACTACACAGTTCAAGTCTCTGCTTCTGTCTCTGTGTCTTTTCCACGGAATCGCTCTGGAGAGAAGGAAGTTTGGCCCACTGGGCTTCAACATTCCCTATGAGTTCACTGATGGAGACTTGAACATCTGCATCAGCCAACTCAAAATGTTCCTGGATGAGTACCAGGACATTCCATACAAGGTGGAGAAGTCCTTTCCTATGTATTAGACCTCTGAATGTATAATGTGACTACTGTCTGTTATATAAGATCTATTTACATAACTGGGTGTAAGCTTATATAGAAGAAGATCCTGTCTTTTCCAGTGTTTGTTGATAGGTGTGTGCTCACCTTTTTGTCCTCCACTGTGCAGGTGTTAAAATACACAGCCGGGGAAATTAATTATGGTGGGAGGGTGACAGATGACTGGGACAGACGCTGTCTGCTCAGTGTACTGGAAGATTTCTACTGTCCAGCTGTGCTCAGTGCAGATCACATCTACTCGTCTTCTGGGGTTTATCGACAGATCGACACAAATCTGGACATCAAGGTTAGATCAACTGAAGAGCATTTGAAAGATCAGAGTAAAAGCAGTGCATTAGACATGACCTCTATCAGTGTGGAAGTGGATGGGTTATTTAATACCCATTCTTCTGTTTTTGTGTCTTTCTGCAATAAGTTCACCATAACAGAAATGTTTTCTCTGTTATTGCTGCTTTTCACAAAGAGGGAAATGTAAGAAGTCAGACTGTGAGTATTTGTGATGTTCCAAATGTCAACCCTGTACAACTTCATCAAAGAATCAATGTCTGCAGAGCTTGATGGCTTCTGAACTCATTTTATGCTCCTTTAGAAATCAGAAATGCAGCTTCTTCTTCACAAACCATTTTGGATGCAAAGTAAACTTTACTCCTAAAATGTTAACATCTCTTAAATGCCCTTCCATGTTAAACTGAATTGATAAGAAATGTCCATTTTAGTCATCTTATAGTTTATGTTAGTTACATGAATAACCTGTTGTCATGGCAATTCTGACCTTAGGGGTACTTGGGATACATCCGTGGTTTGCCCATCAACGATACGCCCGAGATGTTTGGTCTCCATGACAACGCTAACATCAGCTTTGCCCAGAATGAGACCTTTGCCCTCCTGGGAGCCGTGGTTCAGCTGCAGCCCAGAGCTGCATCTGCTGGTGGTAAAACTCTGGAAGAGGTAAGTCTTCACATACTTACAGAGTTATAGTAAGTAGGTTGGCATAAGTTTAGTTATGCTGCAGGAAAAGCTGAGTTCTGTATATACAGTGTCTTGATTTGCTTATTATTGTACCATAGATTGTGGAGGAGATAGTGGCAGGCATCGTTGAAAAGATCCCACAGCCGTTCAGTGTTCAGGAGGTGATGGAGAAGTACCCGGTCCTTTATGAGGAGTCCATGAATACTGTACTCATCCAAGAGGTCATCAGGTAACATGAGGCTTCAAGTTAACACCAGAAACCACACTGAACGTCTGCTCGATATAATAATGCAATCAAACCAAGAGTCTGCCATCTGCAATAAAATACAAACTTTCTCAATTTTCTGCTTACTGTTTGCAGTCAGGTCAAGAGAGGATCTGTAATTCTGTCCAAAATAAATGGAACATTATTTTACTTTGAGGTGAAAAATAATTATTACATCTCGAACCAGTAATGTAATATCTTTAGACCAGCAGCACAAATTGTAGCATTTGAAAGCCATAATTACACGGCTTTCTAATCATACTGTAATAATAGTTTTTATTCTGGTTGTGTGTGATCTACTACTGCAACTCAAGTGAGCTATGTTTTGGCACAACATGATCAGATGAATAATACACTTCTCGTAACTGTTACTCTATTAGACAACATTGCATGATGAACCATACAGTGGTGGAAATAAAGCTTCGGACACCCCATACATTTGTGATATACTGCATTAAAAATCACTCCTCAGTCATTGAACTCTGCAAGTATTGTTCCATTCTCCAAACTCAAATGCTCTCATCTGCACATAGACTGTTCCTTCAAGGTTAAAACTGGATTTTTCAGCAAGTTAATGAAACACATCCAGGACATGACATCAAGAATTTAGTTTTGTGATTTTTCTTGTTAACAATAACCAAAAGATCATTTGCATTTGTTTGTGTCTGTCTGATGCAGCCACACCTTTTGAAACAAAGATTTTTCCACAAATATTTCATGATAATATTTGATACTATGTAAAACTTTAAGGGTGTCCGAAAACTTTTTTCCACTACTGCAGGGGTTCCCAAAGTGGGGTACGTGTACCCTCAGGGGTACTTGGAAGAAGCTCAGGGGGTACGCGTACCCCCAGGGATACTTGGAAGTAGCCCAGGGGATATTGAAATTTTTTTGGAAAACTACATTAAATAAGTCATCATGTACTGAATACAAAATAAATAATGAGAATTAATGCTGAAATATAAAACACAATAAATTTATTCATATAATAGTTTTATTGTCTATCATCTTGTTTACGGTTTGGTAACATTTTAAGAACATCTCTGTTTTATATTATTTCAAATGAGTTTATTTGAGTAGCTAAGTAATTATTTTTTGTTGATGAAAAGTTCATTTATTAATTAATGACCAATTTATTTATTTTTCTTATTGTAAGAGGGCACTTTTCAGTTTATATTTTGCGCAAAATTTACCTTTAAAAAACTGTTATTTTTCATATATATACAGGGTGGGGAAGCAAAATTTACAATATTTTGAGGCAGGGATTGAAAGACAGTGTATGACCAATTAGTTTATTGAAAGTCATGAGAATTTATTTGCCACAAGAAAATTTACATAATAGAAAATGTTTTTATTCTATGTGTCCTCCTTCTTTCTCAATAACTGCCTTCACACGCTTCATGAAACTTGCGCAAGTGTTCCTCAAATATTCGGATGACAACTTCTCCCATTCTTCTTTAATAGTATCTTTAAGAAAGTCGACATTGCTGTGTGATGTTCTATTGGTAGCATGTTCTAAAATGCCCCAAATAGCAGAATCCAGAGGGTTTAGATCTGGGCTAGAAGGCGGCCATAAACATGATTCCCAAAAATTGCTAAAGTTGGATTTGTTGCTGTTGTCAACAAGTGTTTTGGTGTTCTTGTGTAAGATTTTAACTTCAAGTCATATTTTACTGCATTTCTAACGGTCTTGTTGTCTACCTCAAGTTCAATTGCCATTTTTCTCATGGATTCGGTTGGATCCTTTAGGATTTTGGATTTGAGAGCTTTAATAAAAGCTTTGGTACGTTTTTTGTTGCTTCCTCCACTTCCAGACTTTCTCGTAATAGTTTTGCTCATAGTCATTCTCTTCTTTCCATTATAAACAGTCTTTATGGACACTCCAACTATTTTTGAAATCTCCTTTGGTGTGACGAGTGCATTCAGCAAATCACACACTGTTTGACGTTTGCTTTCCTGATTACTCATATGGGCAAAAGTTTCTGAAAAGGTATGGATAATAGTGTTAGGTATGATTATGACATCAATATATGTTTGGTTTCAAAACAATTGACGTAGTGCCTGCTGAGAAAAAACAACTAAATGTTCATTGTAAATTTTGCTTCCCCACCCTGTATATTACAGTTAAATAGATGTCGTTTGTCTACAAAGTTTTGAAAATATAAACAGACACCTTTAGCACAGGAACAAATTTTACCTAATTTTTTTCAATCAAAAATGCCAAAGTGAGAGTTGGGGGAACTTGGTTAAAAATAAATATTTCATTTTTTACTCCACTGTAAAAAGTTTGAGAACCACTGCACTACTGTATACAGGTGTTGTTCTTATTGTTATCAGGCATTGTAACCACCAGTTTACTAATGCTCTGTCTATCTCATGTTTTTCAGGTATAACAAGTTGCTCTCAGTCATCTCTAAGAGTCTCAGTGATATTGTGAAGGCTCTAAAAGGTTTAGTGGTGATGTCCTCTGAACTGGAGCTTATGGCCAATAGCCTCTTCAACAACATGGTGCCTGATATATGGAAAGCCAAGGCAAGACTCACACACAAACATCCACAATTACTCCCTGTTTCAGTGGTTTGAAACAGTGTCTTTATAAATTACAGCAACCCACTTTGTCACTATTGTTAGGTGATCTTCCTGATGATTTGACAATAAGTGATAAATACTTTCTAAAAATCTTTGCAGCAAAAAAGTACCCCAAGTAAATGGCTTCAGCTTGATCTGGATGAAAACTGTTGATGAAATTCACAAAATGGAGAGATTAGCGTGTATGCTGAGGCTGCAAGCTGAACTTTACATAATAAGATGGGGCAAATGGATTACTTTCTTTAGATGTAATTAATGTGTGGTTTGTCTCATAGTCCTGTAAAATGCTATAGCTATAAACTGCTGCTCTAAAAATTAATTAGGTAACTTGGTTGCTATTTCATCACTGTAACCTAAATTATCATTACTATTAGATTGTGACTATCATCTGTTGCCGATTGTTGTTAGTTGTTGTTCTGTATGACAAAATGATAAATAACGAATAAAAACTAAGTGTCAAAAAAAAAAAAAAAAAAAAGAAGACGCGGTGTCTATAACTCAGATTAGAGAACATACTACAAAAAGTACTTGTTGATAAAACAATGGAATACTTAGATGAAGGATCTGACCTTGGCAATTTCAGTTATTAGATTTCAGTCTTCAGAACATCAGATGAACTTTTGGTGACCTTTACGTCCTGATCTTTTATTTCCAGAGCTCCATTTCTGAGGATACATAACTGTCTGCTCTCTCCCCTTAGGCCTACCCATCTCTGAAGCCTCTGGCCTCCTGGGTGTCGGACCTACTTCAGAGGATCAATTTCTTGCAAAGATGGATCTCTAATGGCATTCCACCTGTCTTCTGGATTAGCGGCTTCTTTTTCCCTCAGGCTTTCCTCACGGGAACGCTCCAAAATTATGCCCGTCGCTCTAGAATATCCATCGACACAATTGGATTTGATTTTGAGGTCAGACAGTGTGATGTATTGTCCTACAGGCTGAGTCACTGTTTCTGACACACTCCCTAAAAACATACATCAGCAGTCCAAAGTTTTAGCACACCCTCCGTCTTCTCTAAGGGAAAGAACTGTACTGTTTTAGGTTATGACAGTTTGTCTGAAAACTTCATTTACTGCATTTTTCTCAACAATATCCTACTTTGCACAGTTCATTATCTTTGAAATAATGTTTGAGTGTGTATGTGAGGAAAGTATGTATAAATGTATGGATGTTTAAGAAATGATGTGTCAGTGTTCTTTCTTTCTTTCCTTCTTTCTTTCTTTCTTTCTTTCTTTCTTACCTTGTGTTTTTGTTGGGGTTTGTCTGTTTGTTTGTCTGTTAGCAAGATAACTCAAAAAGTTATGCATGGATTTTCATGACATTTTCAGGGAATGTTGATACTAACTCAAGGAACAAATGATTAAATTTTGGTGGTGATCGGGGTCGGGGTGGGGGGACTGATCTGCCCTGGCGGAGGTCTGCGCATGCCGAGTGCTTTTCTAATTTATGCATGTATGTATTTATTTATTTATTTCAAAAATGCAAAGAAACTAATTTAAACGAGACAAAGCAAAATAAGACAAAAATAAAATATTTAAAAGAACACAATCTATCTTCAAGGCTTTTGCTGCAAAAAGATAAGTTAACCCATTATTTGCTCTCTGAAAAACTTATTTTACTATGTGTAAAAGAATTTAGGCCCATGACGACTGAAAAATTATTTGTATTTCAAAGTTGCAAAAACAGGCCATTTTCACAAAGCAAGTAATGAGTTAACAGCTTTTGGACATTATTGCACTGCAGGAAGTAGTGTTTTATGTTCATAATGGCAAGAAAAAGGTGATTAACAAAGGCAATAAACAAAATGAATGGATTGTTGTAGCTCTTATTACTTCAGGTTTGAACATTAGAGAAAAGGAATGTGTTATTTTAGAACAATATCAACCATTGCTGTCATTTTTATTTGAATCTCTCAGTAGATTATTATTATTATTATTATTATTATTATTATTATTATTATTATTATTATTATTATTATTAACTGTGTGACTATGCTGACTTTCATCCCCTTTTGTAACCCCCTGTCCCTCAGGTAATAGCGACTTCAGTGTCAGAGATAACAGAGAAACCAAACACGGGCTGCTACATCCACGGTCTATTCCTGGAGGGGGCTCGCTGGGATAATGAGGCGGGTCAGCTCACACAATCCAGGCCAAAAGAACTCTACACAGAAATGGCTGTCATCTGGCTCATCCCCAAAGCCGAACGCAAACCTCCCTCCTCCGGGGTCTATATCTGCCCCATCTATAAGACCCTCACACGTGCCGGTCAGTGCGAAAACAACCAGAACTTTATCTACTCATAGGGTATATTTATACATATTTATTTAGCCTGGTGTGTCTGTGATACTGTTGCAGAGTGTATGTTGACGAAGTACTGGAGGTGCTCACTCGAGTGTTTGTGTGTCTCCTATGGTGGTTTTATTACTCACTCAAAATAGACTTCAGTTAGGGTCCAATTTCACTAAGCTTCTCAAAGTGCAGCTCTGTATTTTCCACCCACAGCTCATAGCCAACACCTTGTGATAGCAGGTTAGAGTACTCGGAAACACTTGACTCAGAGCTCTTATGGAAAGATGCAAACAGCTAAAACTTCTCCTCATATAAACAAAGTGCGCTGTGTTTTGTTTTTTGTTTTTTTAACAGGAACTTTGTCCACAACGGGCCATTCTACCAACTATGTGATTGCGGTGGAGCTGCCGACAGATCACACTCAGAGACACTGGATCAAACAGGGAGTCGCCCTCATCTGTTCACTAGACTACTAACATGAACTCACACTTTATCACAATCACATGCACTAACAAGCATTTTCTAAATCTTTAGCCTGCACTTATATAATAAGCAAAGACTATTTGCAGTTGCAGCCACTGGAAAAAAATAAAATCTCTGTACACTTTATATCCACTTGTCTGTAGTATTAAATCTTTTGCAGTGTTACTGTGATACTGTCATTTAGAGCAGGGGTGTCAAACTCATTTTAGTTCAGGGCTCACATACAGCTCAATATGATCTCAAGTGGGCCACACCAGTAAAATAATAACAGCGAAAAAAGTGAAATTACATTATGATAATTTTTACATGTCAAAGTAGCCTTTAAAAATTGTGAATAACATGAACAACCACAAACAAACTGAAATTTCTTAAGAAAATAAGCGCAATTTTACCAATATTGTGCCTCAGCTTATCATTTACACATTACATCTTACAGATCACAGTGGATCACCAAGGGCACAAGGCATTTAATAACAGGCAGAATACTGTTAAAATTAAACTTCTGTTCAGGTATTTTATATTGTTCATTTTCAAGTTATTCACATTTTTTGTGAACAGATAGTTTATAAATGTAAATATTTTGTTATGAAATCACAAGGCTTGGACCCAAATGCATGAGACAGACTCAGAGCAACTTAGTTTGAGTATTTATTACTCAAAAATAAAGGAACAAAAATATCTTCACAACAGTGGAATGAAAAAAAAACACAAAAATCGTCTCAAATGAGATACTAAAAAATCTAACACAAAGTTCTTCACAAACGTGGAATTAAAATATTAACAAAAAGATCTTCTCAAACGAAGCACCAAAAAATCTAACAAAAAGGTCTTCACGAACATGGTATCAAAAAATTAACACAACAATCTTCTCAAACGAGGTATCAAAAAATATAACAAAAAGATCTTCACAAAACGTGGAATCAAAAAATTTTACAAAGCAGCACAGAGGAACGGGAGAAGGTCGAGGGAGATCTTGTCTTAGCATGGCATGAACGACACACTGACAACAGACACGAGGAGAGGAGGGTATATAAAGGGTAGAGAGGTAATGAGCTCCAGGTGAAGACAATCAAGGGGATCAGGGAGGACACAGACAAGACAGACACAGTGCACACAAACGAACAAAACCCCTCACCAATAAAACAGGAAATGAACGAAACCAACACACATAAATTACTAGCACCGCTGAGGGCAGTGCGTCACATATTTTAATGTAATTTTACTTTTTCACACTAAAAAAGAGAAACATTTGGAGTTGTCATTAGCCTGTGTACTTACAGTTTATTATATGATTATTTTATTATCTATATTATAAAAGCTAAGTGACCTCTGTGTGCATGTGTGTGTGTGTGTCGGGGGACTCACACAAAATCCAGAAAGAGCTGACTGCTGCAGTTTGGCATACTTATGTATTTTTGCTGAAGGAACAGACTAGCAAAAACGGCAAGTTGATAGGACCAATATTTTGGAAGATATTATGCCCTGTTTCCACTGCGTGGTATCGGCTCGACTTGACTTGGCCTTTTTGAGTTTCCATTACGAAAAAGGACCTGGAATCTGGTACCCGGTACTACTTTTTTGGTATCACCTCCGCTGAGGTTCCAGGACTGGGGACCAGATACTAAAACATGACGTGTAAACACTGCAGACCACTGATTGGTCAGACGGTTTTCTCTGTGACCCACCGTTTTACAGAAAACAGATGCGGAAGTGGACAGTAAATATAGTGGTACATTAATTCACATGATAACAGCCCAAAACTACACCATGGTCGGTCAAGGAGATTCAGTCTTTGGTGGCTGACGTGAAAATTCAGACAAGACAACACGCAACGAGCGAGTTTATCAGCAACTCTCTGAACAGACAACACAGAAGTAACGCACCGAATTGAAGATGTCCAGGTACTGTAAAGTTGGTAGTATCTTGCAATGGAAACAGTCTCCAGGAATACTGAGTCGAGCTGAGCCGAGCTGGTTCCACGTAGTGGAAACGCAGCATTAGTAATTTTGGAATACAGTAGGCCACAATAGGCCACAACACTTTGGCGGTGACTGCTGGACAAATGCGGTACAGCATGCACAAATACACAACAGCATAAAAATGACCACATCTAGAACCGGGTCAACGAGCTAGTTATTATTATTTATTTATTTATTTTTTTTTCCTTTTTTTATTTTACCAACTTGAGATCAAATTGTTTTGTATGTCACCTCTGAACTAAAATGAGTTTGACACTCTTCATTGTTAATATCTCCAGTGTCATGTTTGCATTTCACCAACTGAGGCCGGATTGGACCTTTTGTTGGGCCACTTTTAGCCCGCGGACCGTATGTTTGACACCCGTGATTTAGCGGAAACTATCTCCTGTGGGTTTCCACCTCGCGTTGCACAGTGCTCACTAACTGCTGAATGTTTGTTCTGCTCCTTTAAGACAGTCACATAAGTCCAGACAGTTGGGAACTATGACTTGACTGGAGGAGGGTGGTGCTTGTGCAAACAGTGACAGTGAATGGCCATGTGAATACAAGCACAGGACTCCACATGAACGGGGAACTGAGCGCACATCAGACAGCCGTCAACAGGACTGTCGTTTATATTCTAACAAGTTATAACTGAAACTGATCTTATAGTGTGGGTCTGAAATATCTGGATTCCTCTGAGGAGAAAAGTAAGAGTAATTTTTATTATTATTATTATTATTGTTATTATTATTATTAAATTTTATAGGCGCGTTTTTGAGTCTGATGAGGAAATAACTCCAGTCTTGACTTTAAACAGATGTTTGTTATAACAGTTCTATTGTAGATACAGTGTTTTCCTGTGGCTTTAGTGCCCAGGGCAGCCAGCAGTGGTCAAGGATTCCTCTCCGCTCTTTACGCATTTACCGGAGGGCAGACGCACTCATCGCATTACTCTGGTAAATTACGCACACTTTGTTTTTTTTTTGACTGTGCGCCGCTGGTGACTCCGAGCCGGCGTGAACATGCTACAAAATGGAAATAGAAAGGACAAACCGCTTCAGGCTCCAAAGGCTGAGGCAGAGCCGGACTCCCCTGCTGAAAACCCCAAGCCGGATCAGCCGGAGCTGGATCCCGCTCCAGACGCAGCCGCAGCCGCCGACAAGAAGGACGCAGACGCAGAGTCCACGCACTTCCCCATGCCCCTTCATCCAAAACTGGACATAAAACGCAACGCAGTAACGGACGATTATAAGATCTCCAGTCAGGTTCTGGGCTTAGGAATCAATGGCAAAGTGTTGGAGTGCTTCAATAAGAAAACAGGACAGAAGTGCGCACTGAAGGTAAGCACACATGAAGACAAACCTGAGCACAGCTTCAAAAAGATCACAAGCCACGTCCCCATTTTAGGTTCATTTACTCATAATTACATCAAGATTAGAAGCGTCTTACTACATAAGTGTATGAAAACATACTGTTATTTATAGTTTTTGTGTTCAGGCCAATCATTCAGTTTTGAATGTCTTTGTTTTAAATGTCAAAGAATCGACTTATTTGTTGTTTTACACATGAGAACTGGACATGAAAAACTTAATAATAATTATCATGATATAACTCTATAATATGAGAAATTTGATTCGAGTGATAAAAATGTTCATATGGGTTATTTAGTTTAGATTGTCCAACTAAAACACTATAGAAATGTTTCAATATTCTCTTACTTTGCATAATTTTACTCATTTTATTTGAATCTTGTCATGTTGTAACTATTAGGAACAGTTTAAAATCCCATTCAAACATCTAGATGGTTCAATTTTCAGTGAAGACCAAAAATTATCCTTTAAATGTAAAAGAAATAATAATCTGACATGAATCATAATTACTGATGTCGACTGATGTGAGATTTATGTTTTTTTATGCTGGTCATTTTTTTTGCCCCGCTGACATGTAAATCAGAAATTGATTCTTTAACATTCATTGTGGGTGTATAGGATCTTCATAAATAGTGACATCTCTCTGTTGATCTTGTTATTGGTAGGGTGCCATGTGACATCCTCCTTACATTTTCTTCTATATAAGCATGTCTATTCACTAGGTTTAACCCATAAAGACCCAGTGTTGCTTTTACAGCACTTCCCAAATTAATGTTTCTCCAGATTTAACATTTCTTAAGTGATGTATCTTCATTTATTATAATATTATCCTCTGTATTTTGTGGGGGGGGGGGTTTAGTGAAAATCACATATTTCCTATATTTAATTCACTGATGTAGATGTCCATAAAAACTCAGATTACAGTTGAGAGTTATTATATCAGAAACAGAGAAAACTGCAGAAAAGGTGACTTTTTCAGCAAAGATTTCAATAACTGAACGTAAAAACAAGTGTCTCCATCCACTGTCATTGATCCAACTCCATGGGTTTTACTGGTGAATCAATGTTGTAGAAGATGACAGTGTTTCCATGGTAACTACGTGGCCTCTGAACATCCAAATGGGTCATATCTGATGACCACGAAAAGATGACAAATTGCATCTTACGCTAATTATTGACATGTATTGATAGAATTAGTGGATCAACAGGTATTAAACAGTTTAGATCAGTCACCAGTGGCTGTTTGGGTCTTTATGGGTTAAGATTTAAGAAGTGTAAATTTGATCAGCTAAAGGTCAAATCAAGAACTTTGACTTTTTTTGAGGTCAAATGGACCCCCTCTGTGTGTGTCTGACGTACACCTACATACAGGCTATGGTGTTGTATTGGGTTTGGTATGTACTGTACATGCTGCCCACGGAGCTCACATGGGTTACATGTGGACACGGGGCTCATTCCCTCACGCAGCCATATGCTGTAACTTGTTACACAGCGACACAGAGACACATGAATTCTGACAGTGACACCTTATTCTTGGACCAGTGGAAATTTGGGTTCACGGTCTTACACGCATAGACACACACATGCATAGGTCGTCACCTGTCACCACTGGGCCAGAGACTCATAGAGATTTACAGGCTTAGAGTAATCCATCTGCCAAACCAGGCAGCGGTAGTGTCACCAGCAGAGCTACAGAACCAGGCTATGGGCTGAGAACACCGACACCATGAGAAACTGAGATAAATCGAAGTCGTAAATAAACAAAAACCCATGAGGGGTAGGATGTTTGATGGCATCGTGTCAGATCAGGAGAGGAGGAGAAATTTACTGTGAAGGAATGACATTAGAGACAGAGAGATTAAAAATAAATGACTCAAATCATGGATATTTCCTTTATATCAGAGCTGAAAGTAGAGCTGGGTGAGGACCAAAAATGTCATCATGATAAGAATTTTCATGTCAGTCAGTGTCAGTAATTATTTAGAGTAAGAGTCAGTTTTTGGTTTTAAAATATTCACTAAAAACGTAGCATGACAACAACCTAAAATATGCAGCAAGATGAAACGTCATAAGAGACGTAACAAGAAAAAAGCAGCAAAAGAGATGTAAAAAGGCTAAAAGAAAACAACAGTTGAAAGAGCCGCAACAAAAAAATAAAATAAATAATGCACAAGATGTGAAAATTGGTCTATGATTTTGTGATTTAGTACTTACTGTGTTAGTACTGAATCAAAATAAAGAAGTAGCTGTAAATCTGAGTTCTCCTTCAGCTTCTTCTAAAAAAATAACAGAAAACAAAATGATGTCAAGCAGCAGAACGTTTCAGATATATGAACTTAGAGCATTCAAAGCCTTCATAAAGGATAACGAAGGAGGATAATTATCAGGATACATGATTATGGTTTCAATACCCAACACAAGCTGAAAGATGTTCACGTGGTGTGGCGTGGTGGCGTGATGTGTTGTAATGCGTTCTTAGAAACTACAACGTTTATTAGGCTGATAGGGTTGGTGTCAGGCTTGTGAAAAGGATTTCCTGTGTGGTCATATATCTGCAGGTATCTTCCATTGCAGTCTTACCTGGTCCCTGACAGACTTTAGGTTCGACACAGGATGGTTAAGTGGGTCACGACCACAGTGGAGAGTTAACCCTCAAACCTGCTCCGAAGAACCTGTTAGAAGCTCCTACTGGTGTCTTAATACTGGAACCAGTGACACTAGAATTAAATTCCACAGTTGCTTAGCAGAGACCTGATAGACTTCTGTCTACTCACTGTGTTGTCATTCAGCCTATATCATGATTTTTAATCTCTAGGCTAATAACAAAACAAATGGAAACGATAGTGAGTGTTTGATGTGGCCCTGGGGTGGGCAGAGTGACCGGCTCACTGGCTTTTTAATTAAGTGTTGCTCTAAGCGTTAAATGTAATGGCTGAGTATAGGTTTAATCCACTTTGCAGCAGAGCTGGAGGGATGCCATCCTTTTAATGTAATTCAGTTGCAGTCATCAGGATTCTTTTAACTTGGATTTGCCTGACTCCTGGGAGTAGAAGGATCTGATGGGGCCGTGTGTTGGATGGCAGTCGGTTGACTGTTAATGCCACTGAAAGAGCGTATTTGGCCGCTGAATGTTCCATTATATCGTCTCAAGTGCCTTCCAGCTTAGCACACGGAAACCAGCAGAAGCTACTGGTCTGTGTACAGGCTTCCCTTCACAGTCACATCTTCTCTTTAATGTGTTTGTGTGCGCTGACTTCTGTGGTGAACCTTTTGGTGTACGTGTCGCACGTCCTGGTTTTCTGTGGGACTCACAGTGATTCAAATGTCACAGACGTCCTCAGTGGTTTGGTCAGACAATGCATGGGGTTTATTTCTTCTTTAGGCTAAATGCAGGCTCATTCCGCAGACCTTAATCATTAATCAGTCTCAGAGATTTGGATTTAAAGTCTCCAATGAGTCTCAGCCTTTAGATGCTTGTTGTGCAAAAAGCTCATTATCTGTAGAATCGTTGTGTTGCACTACGAGGCTGGAAGGGAGCCTGTGTAATGAATGCAGGAGGGTTGGAGCCTCATTAACCTTTACGGTTAAAGCTCTTTATAGTAATCAAAGGAACTAAGTTGTGTTGGTGTTGTCACTCTGATTCTTTCTGCTGATTATGGAGGAAGTTAATGTTGTTATTGCACAACAGGACAATCACTGAGCATTTTACTCACAACACTTGGATTCTGTCATGGAAAAAAGCATAAAAACAAAAGCACCTTTTTTTCCCACTCTTATTTAAGTTTGAGATATCACACAATATTAGACTTTTTTATGTGGCAGTATACTTAACAGATATGGTGTGTGTGTGCATGTAGACCTGAGCGATGTAACCAAAAATATTCCGAATCAGTCGATATCCGTTGATTGTTTGAGGTTTAACTCTATTTGTAAAAAATGCAACAAGATGAAAATAACTTAGAAAGTGCAACAAGGCATATCAAGACAAGGAAATGTTTAGTTTGTTAACAAATACCATGTGAAGCCTATTTAACATGATAAAAACGAAGTAAAAAAAAAAAAATTATCTGTGGACTTAAGTCCAGGGTTCCTGCAGGGTCTTAAAAAGTCTTAAAAGTCTTGAATTCACAAATCTACATTTAATATCTTAAAAAAGTCTTTAAAAGGTATGAAATTTAATATGGTAGGTCTTCAGTTATGCTGCCGTAAACTTGTTGGCTGTATTGTGTTTAAATGTGTCCAAGCTGTAAAAATCGGCCTCTGAACAATGTTTGGTTCTACGCCGACCCTAAAAGCAGAGGTTTTGTGGACTCTAAATACTGTAGCAATACGATAGAATCACCGAGTTGTTTAAATGTATGTTTCCTGACTCAGATTATAGCTAGCGTGTTTGACTAAATTTTGATTAGCAGCGTACATCAAGACAGAGCTTGTTTCAAAAGTCAGTAACGGGCCTTTTGTTTTTATGTTTGGCTGTGAAATGGGCATTAAATTCTGTTTAAAGTAGTCTTAAAAATGTCTTAAAAAGTCTTAAATTTAACTTATAGAAACCTGTAGGAACCGTGTAAGTCCTTCTTTGTAGTCAGAAAATAACAAACATAATAGCAAACAGCACAACATTTTGCAAAAAGTCTACCCTGACCCTAAAAGCAGAGGTTTTGTGGACTCTAAATACTGTAGCGATACGGTAGAATCACCAAGTTGTTTAAATGTATGTTTCCTGACTCAGATATAGCTAGCATGTTTAGCTAAATTTGGATTAGCAGCGTACATCAAGACAGAGCTCGTTTTGAAAGTCAACAACGGGCCTTTTATTCTTATGTTTGACTGTGAAATGGGCATTAAATTCTGCTCCAACTAGTCTTAAAAAGGTCTTAAATTTAACTTATAGAAACCTGTAGGAACCGTGTAAGTCCTTCTTTATAGTCAGAACAGGACAAACATGTAGCAACAGCACAACGTTTTGCAAAAATTCTACCCTGACCCTAAAAGCAGAGGTTTTGTGGACTTTAAATACTGTAGCGATATGATAGAATCACTGAGTTGTTTAAATGTGTTTCCTGACTCAGATATAGCTAGCATGTTTAGCTAAATTTGGATTAGCAGCGTACATCAAGACAGAGCTCATTTTTAAAGTCAACAACGTGCCTTTTTTTATGTTTGGCTGTGAAATGGGCATTAAATTCTGTTTAAAGTAGTCTTAAAAAGTCTTAAATTTAACCTGTAGGAACCCTGTAAGTCCTTCTTTATAGTCAGAACATGACAAACATGTAGCAAACAGCACAACATTTTGCAAAAATTCAACAAATACAAGGACAAAAGACTCAAAATACTCAAATAAAGTTAAGTAAAAGGCCAAAACATTGATGCAGTTGCAAATGTTAGCTTAGAAAGTAAACAAAATGATCAAAACTGACAATGATCCCTATATTAATTAGAACACACAGTTTTTTATGGTGATTAACTGGCAGCACATAATAAGCGGTGGTCAATTACAGTAGAGTAATCATAAAGCAGCTTTTATTACAGCCTCATAATCACAGCAGTGTAAACATATATTCATCTGTGTGTGTAGTGTCATGACGAGGCACAATCTGGAGGAAAGAAGGGTGCGGTTCAGGTACAGGTGTGTGTGTGTGTGTCTGATTGGTTGAAGTCTGATTGGTTTAGAAGAGTGTGAGGTTAGAGTTGATTGGTTTATAGCAGGATTAGGGACAAGCCAGCCTTCTGGACAGGAGACACATGCTACGTCTGGAGACTCCATCAGATGATTAACTCACTCTCAACGGTCTCGCCGTGTCTGTGTGTTTTTAATCCAGACATTATGGTTTATTAAAGCCAGTCTGGGAAATTAAAGTAAACTGGGATCACATGCTGTTTGCTGTGGATCAAGTCATAAAGCTATAAATGTCACGGACCTGCCCACTGCTCCGCTCAGTGACAAGTTCAGAGGGCGAGAAAGTAATAGATCAGACAGTAAGTCACCGGAAACCTTCTGAAACTTTGACTTTCAACACCCTGCTGTCAACCTCACTTCCTCTTTGACATTATCGAGCTGAAACACAGCGTTGTTTTCTGGTGTGAGCTTCGGAGTTCCCCAGAAATAGGAGCGTCTCCCAGCTACACGTCTCCAGGGGAAAGATTATACTCAGATTGTTCAGACTTTGAAAGTGACCCGTTACAAAGCACAGATTCAGAGTGTGTTTGTGTCTTACGTCAGCCGGTCGGGCCCTGTAGGAGATCACTCCATCACTGTCAGATCCAAAAATACACACTGACTGATGATGTGAGCCATGTCAAGGTCTGCCACCTGCTGTGTGTGTCGTGGGTCTGGACTGTGTTCAAGACTGGATGTGTATGTGTGTGTGTGTGTGTGTGTGTGTGTGTGTGTGTGTGTGTGTGTGTTATCATGAAGACACATCATTCAGTGTCATGCAAACCCTTCTTATCGTTTGTACTGTGGAACGTGACATAAATTCCCAAAAATATGATCATACGTACTAAAACTTTATTAAAGTGCTTTGAAGTGGTTAACAACACTTTATATTTCTGAGGCTTTATATTTAATACAAGTTTGTTTTAGTTTAGGCCAGGGGTTTAGTTCAGAGGCCACATACAACCCAAAATGAGCTCAAAGTGGGCTGAAAAAGTAAAATAATAACATAATAACTTATAAATAATGTCAACTCCAAACTTTTCTTCTTGTTTTATAGTGAAATAATTTAATTTCCATAATGAAAATGTTTACATCTACAAACAATCCCTTTAGAAATGTGAATAACATGAACAAATATGAACAACCTGAACTTTCTTTTAAAAAAATATGTGGAATTTTAACAATATTATGCCTTACTTTATCATTTACACATTTCCATTACAAGTTACAGATCACAGTGGATCTACCAAGGCATAAAACATTTAGTAACAGGCAGAATATTGTTAAAATTGTACTTACTTCTCTTAAAACATTTCAGGTTGTTCATATTTGCTCAGGTTATTCAAAGGATAGTTTGTAAGTGTAAAAAGTTTCATGTAATTTTAGTTTTTTACTCTAAAACAAAGAGAACAATTTGGAGTTGTTATTATTTATAGGTTATTATGATAGTATTTTATTGGTCTGACCCACTTGAGATTAGATTGGTCTATACGTGGCCCCATTTGACACCACTGATTGTTCAAATCTCAGTCTAGTTTTTTCATTTTACATATTCTTCCTGGGAGCCAGATTGGACCCTTTGGTGGCCCAGTTTAGGCCCATGGACCATATGTTTTACACCTTTGATTTAGAGCCTGGATGGGATTTGTCTTCATCCTTTGTCACCCCGTTTGTCTCTCCCAGATTCTCTATGACAGCCCCAAAGCGAGGAGAGAGGTGGAGCTTCACTGGCGGGTGTCAGGAGGACCGTACATCGTTCGCATCCTCAGCCTGTATGAGAACATGCATCATGGGAAGAAGTGCCTGCTCATCATCATGGAGTGGTAGGAAGTTTTAACAGCTCCACATTTCACCTCTCAGCACATAATGTACAAATACTACTTTTTTATGAATAAAAAAGTTTTACAACACAGTAGCTTCTTATATTCACAATATTTATTCAATATTTATATTTATTTATATTTATCAAAAATAAATATGCTATTTTATAAAGACTTGGATCATAGGTATACATACTGTTGACATAGATATACATACTGTTGACATAGATATATGTATTGTTAATAGAGATACATACTGTTTCATAGATATACATACTGTTATTCATGGTAACTTGGTAATTCATAGATACACATACCGTTAATACTGTAAATTGCACCTATTCATATTAATCCAGTTATATTTTTTTATTTTTTATTCTACTAAGTTCTATCCATATATTACCTTGTTAAATTGTAATTTTTAAAATTGTATCTTCTTATCTTATTTTTTTAGCTTTTGTATTGTTAGATTTGTTCTATTCTTATTTCTGTTGTACTGGTGTTTGTAAATACTACTACGCTGACAAGAGTTGCACTTCTAATTTCATTGTACACACAATGAACACGAAGGCTATTCTATTCTATTCTATTCTATTCTATTCTATTCTATTCTATTCTATTCTATTCTATTCTATTCTATTCTATTCTAAAGTTATATTTAATAGCATGTTTTAGCGAAACTGAAGCAAAAATGCAGATTGTGATGATTCTCATTAATTCAGAACACATGTTTTCAGCTCATTTTACATCACACTCCAAACTGGCAGCAGAGTTTACAAACACTACAGCTCTATTGGAGGAACTGAAACTATGTTGTGCACATCAACAGGCTTTTTTAAACTGATATCAGCAAAGGCGTAGGCATTAGCATGTTTATGCTGAACAGAAAACAGGAAGTGGTGATAGTTCTCCTCAAAGTTTCCAATGGTCTTTGTGTTTCTTTTAAGATAAATAACATCCATAAGCTCTAAAGTGAGGATGGACACAATTTAAGAGTATGAATATGAACTGAGTGTGGTGTCACAGTATATCTATGCAACTCAGCAATGTTATGAGCTTTGAAATCAGGTAAAGACACTTCCAAATGTTGCATATGAAATATTTTGGATTACTACCTATAATCATTTTCCATATGCTTTTTTCACTATGATGAGAATGTTTTTAGTATGCCTCCATTCCAGTTTGACAATACAGGAAAAGTTTTTTTTTTCCCATGACATTAGTATAGCAGTAGACAGATATGCTAAAGGTCAGAGTATAAGACAGTAAGAGGACACAAAATGAAGACGTTGGCACTGATGATGAGATACAGGGACAGATTTCCATCTGGCCTTCACACGTCATGACAAAACTGTTTACCATAATACCCCAAATGACCCAGTGACAGTGCTAAAATACTGTATGTGTGTGTGCTTTTATTATAAACATGTTGCTGGACTCTGAACTGGTTATTGGTTTTATTTTCCACTTGTGTATGGAAAACCCACAGTGGGTGACAGCTCAGAAATGCCACTGTCTCACTGCTCATGGGGATTTTAAACAGTGACCAAATGTTTCTGGTCTTCACATTTATTATTGGATTCCGTTGTGTGTCGTGAACTTCTTGTAATCTCTGAGCCACTTCCTGTGTGAAGGAGGGTTAGAACTCGACAACGTCCAAGTCCATCGCATTTTTCTGGCTCAGCTATCTCCTTATCTGTATATTCATTAACCACAAAAAGAGCGTGTTCTTACTCTCTGAACATTAAAACACATCCATATCACAATGAGCTCTCACATTGAAGCTTCATCAGAGGTGTCAGTCTGATGTGTGGTTGTGAAAGGAGGGAGTGGGAAGCACGAACATCTGCTTCTGAAACTGAAGAGAGTCTGATCTTTTAAATAATTAGGTCATAGGTTTCTGACATTATGCTGAAAAGTAATGTAAAATAAACCAGACTGGTATGTTTCAGTATGTTAATACTGGAACTTTCTTCTTTCTCTGTTTTTTCCTCCTGGTTTCCCCTTTTGACAGAACTTAACTTTCATTTAAGTGAAGCAATTCTGTGTTTTTGCTGTAATTTTTGGGGGGAATACATTTCAAATATATATATATATATATATATATATATATATATATATATATATATATATATATATATATATACATATATATATGTATGTGTGTGTGTGTGTGTGTGTGTGTGTGTGTGTGTGTGTGCGTGCGTGCGTGCGTGCGTGCGTGTATATATAAACTGAAAAATACATGTAAACACGTTGTGGTGTAATATTCGATATAAACATATACAGTACATATAGAAAGAATTGTTTGGTTTACAAAAAGAGAGATTAGAAATAAACTCTTGTAAGATGTTACCATAATGCTGCCATGTCAATAGGGGCACAAGAATCAGTAACTATGGAACAAATTAACTCATTAAAATATTACTCAAGACATAATTTTTACTCAGATGGTTGCATTTCTACATCCTGATAGCCTCATAATCATCCTATTAATGTAGATTCTCTCAGTGGTGAAGCTTGTGTCTATGGTTGTAGTTGTGTCCTATTAAAACAACAGCTGCTTTGTACTGTAGATGTCCTATCTGTCTTTTATATCTATGGTTGGAGGTCACAGGCAGGAACAGCTTCCTGTGCTGTTCCTTGTTGTACATGAGCTGTCAGTCTGTTACTATATGTGCACCCCCTTCTGGTCAGATAGTCCAGACAGTTACCATCTCTAAAGGATCCAATGGAGGACCGAGTTGCCAGTGAAGTTGGGATAAAATATTTTTACCTCTTCTCATGAAATGATTGTACTCTTGATAGATAAAGTGTAATTGGGACTCAGTACGTAATCACTGTACCTGGTCAAAGGTGATTACTGATGTGTAGAAATAGGAATAAAAAGAGAAATGTGTCTAAAAACAGTTATTACAACATTGTGTGCATGTGTTATGCATATACATTATGCTGCAATTTATGTCACTAACTACACAAAGCTACATGTTTTTGGATTTTCATGTATTTATCCTTTATTTGTCCTAGAAAGTCTCATTCTGATACAAGATCTCGTCTTCCAGGGAGTCCTCTTTTATTTTACCATTGTCTCTGAACTATAATATATAATATAATGATATATCATTGAACCTTCTTTTCCACCTTGACCTTTGTTGTGTGCTTGTGCAGAAGGTCAGGTGTACTGACCGTATACTGGAAAAGCCCTGGCATTTGACTTTTTTGTATTGTACTGTATTTTGTTGTGCGTTTGTACCACATGCACACTGTCATTTTGATCTTTTCAAGTAGTTTAAATATTTTTTTAAACCTGGCTTCAGAGCAGTATTTGTTAAACTGTGGGGTGGGTTCCCTAGGGGAGGCATGAAAGCTTACCGGGGGATCATGGGATCACTCCTGGGTGTTTTTTTTCCTTCAGGTTAGAACATGTAGCAGGTGGAACTGATTTTTTAGAGTTGGAGCACCCTGGACTCATTTTAGGGACGTACAACAAACCAATCTCCTATCATGGTGATCTGTCACTAGACTAGACAAAGAGTTTAAGTTTAGAGAATGCACAAGGATTTGACTGGAAAATAAAAATGTGACATGTTTGTGTTTTTGCACAGTTTGTACTTTAATGTTCTGAGATGTACAATGGAAACAGGCTCATTGCAGCCACTGATATTGTTCAAATGTTCATCTTTGGTACCAAAATGTGTTTGTTGTTCTAAAAAAAGTAACTTTATTGTCATACTTGTAAGATAATTTCCTATTTTTATTTGGAAAAATATTGTCTCAGGGAGCAGTCTTGTTGAGTTTATTTGTATTATTTAAGCAAAAAATCTAAGTTATTTTTAATTTGAATAAAAAATTATTTCAGGAAATGCAAGAAGTATTGTTACGCTATTGATGTTTCTTTCAATAAAAGTTATAATTGCACCACTGTTACAATGTGGTTGGGGTTAAGGGGGGCCTGGAGATTTTTCACCCTCCAAAGGGGGGCTCCACAGAAAAAGACTGAGAAGCACTGCTTTAGAGAAATAAACTTCCTTGGGTAAATCTGCTGTAGTTTAAATACATCCACTGTTAATTTGTTCCTAGTCTGCAAAGTAATTTCTTAATTTCTCCAGTATCAAACAATGTTCTTATGATTGTGAGATAAATTTTCCTGTAATTGATTATACAAACTGGGCCTGGAGATTTTTCACCCTCCAAAGGGGGGCTCCACAGAAAAAGACTGAGAAGCACTGCTTTAGAGAAATAAACTTCCTTGGGTAAATCTGCTGTAGTTTAAATACATCCACTGTTAATTTGTTCCTAGTCTGCAAAGTAATTTCTTAATTTCTCCAGTATCAAACAATGTTCTTATGATTGTGAGATAAATTTTCCTGTAATTGATTATACAAACTGACAACTGTAACAACTGTATAAAAATACTTCTATACGCCTTGCTAATGTATATATGTATTAACTGATCTAACTGTGTGTTTGTGTGTTTCCAGTATGGAGGGAGGAGAACTCTTCAACCGAATCCAGGCCAGAGGGGACCAGGCCTTCACTGAGAAAGGTGAGGCCAGATGGAGGAATGAATCAGCCACTCTCTGACAGAAATCCTTATTTGTGTTTGACTGAAAAGCTCCCGGCTCCTCCTGTTCTGTGTCTTTCATATGATGCCTGTGTTTTTGTAGGTCTTGTTGTGTGATGCTCGTGTTGTTTCTGGTTTGAGAGAGTGTGTTTATCTGTTTCCTCCCAGAGGCGTCTGAGATTATGAGGGACATCGGCACAGCCATCGAGTTTCTCCACAACATCAACATCGCGCACAGAGACATAAAAGTACACAAAGATGAAGATCGCTTTAAATCATGAAATGTAAGTTTGGAACAGGACGGCAAATTGTGACGATTTCTTTTTCTTGCAGCCAGAGAACCTGCTATACAACACTAAAGACAGAAACGGTGTCCTCAAACTAACAGATTTTGGCTTCGCTAAGGAAACCACGCTACACAACCCCCTACAGACACCCTGCTACACACCATACTATGTTGGTATGTTACTTTAAAGACACACTATGTATCATCTGGAAAACAGTGTAGTAGTTAAGTGATTGCTGCCTACACTGGATGTCTCTGATCTTCCATCTTTGTGTTATTTGTGTGTGTGTTGTCATTGATAAGCTCCTGAGGTTTTAGGTCCGGAGAAATATGACAAGTCATGTGACATGTGGTCTCTGGGTGTCATCATGTACATCCTGTGAGTACTTGACATGTGCTAGGGCGGCGGCCGCAAACATACGACTAGACCAGTTTTTGATGATGCACACTGTATACAAACACCTTCCAAATAACTGCAGCCAAATATGTTTGTCTTTGATGTGTTTTTTTCTGCAGATTGTGTGGCTTCCCTCCATTTTACTCCAACACAGGCCAGGCTATTTCTCCGGGAATGAAAAGAAGGATCAGGATGGGCCAGTATGAATTTCCCAACCCAGAGTGGGCTGAGGTGTCACAGGAAGGTGAGAGGCAGCAGCTGGAACTGGAACCACAGCATTTACACACTGAGGTCTTTAACCCTACAGACTCAGCGCTACTTTGTTTGTTTATTTGTTTATTTATTTCGGCTCTAACAGGGGTGCCAAACTCAGGTTAGTTCAGGGGCCACATACAGCCCATTATGACCTGAAGTGGACTGGACGATTAAAATAATAACACAATAATACCTAAATACTATCAATTCCAAAATGTATGTGTCTAATTTCTCTGTTTTAGAGTGAAAAAAGTAAAATTGCTTTATACTATCAAAAAGTATCCTTTAAAAAAATGTGGAAAAACATGAACAACCATGACCAAAATGAAACTTATTTTGTTTTTAAAAAGTGCAATTTTAACAATTTATGCCATTAATTGGCCTCAGCTTCTCAGTTTCACATGTTCATCACAACTTACAGATCACAGTGGATCTACAAATACACAAACCATTTATTAACAGACAGAATATTGGTACAGTTACTGTTAATTCTCTTAAGACATTTCAGGTTGTTCATATTTGTTCAGGTTTTTCACATTTTTTGTAAAAGGCTAGTCTGTAAATGTTAACATTTTTGTGTAAATTTCCTTTTCCTAAAACAAAGAGAAAAATTTGCAGTTTTCATTATTTATAGTTTAAACTGATAGTATTTTACTGGTCTGCTCCACTTTAGATGGAACTGACCTAAAATTATTTAGACATCCTTGATTGTTAATATCTTCAGTGTAATTTTTGCATTTTACTAATTCATCCCACAGGCCGGATTGGACCCTTTGGCGGGCCGGTTTTGGCCCCTGGGCCGCATGTTTGACACCCCTGGGCTATAACATTAAAACCAAACAACAAAAAGATTTATATAAAAAGAAAGGAAAACATTCGAAAAGGAGTGGGATGAAGTTTAATTTATGATCTCCCACCCCCTTACCCCATCCTTCTACCGACCCTAAATTTCTATGTCAGATCCCATAAGAAACTCAAACATCTTACACATAACAGATTAAATTCTGACTAAGTACAAAATTGCTATACATGTTAAGGATAGGCTCTGTCCGTTTTGCAACAGGATTTCACATCAAAATAAACTCTGTCCCTTTCGTAGCAGTAATAATACACATATCAAAACAAAAATAAACTCTGTCCATTTTATAACAATAATGCACAAATCTAAATAAACTGTCCATTTGTTAGTAATGATATATATATTAAAAATAAACTCTGTCCATTTCATATCAATAATACACATATCAAAAACAAAAATAAACTCTGTTCACCCTTGTGGTAGTTCCCGAATTATTATTTTTATTTCAAATGAACCTTTCTTAAGTGATTTATCACCATTTATTACAATATCATCCTCTGTATTTTGCTTTTTTTCAGTGAAAATCATGTATTTTCCCATATTGGATTTACTGATCAAGTAGATTTTCATTAAAAACTCAGATTAAAGTTGCAGATTATTATATCAGAAACTGAGAAATCTAAAGAAAAAGTTACTTTTACAGCAGAGATATCAGTAAGTGAATGTAAAACCCAGTGTGTCCATCCACTGTCGTTGATCCAACTCCATGGGTTTTACTGGTGAATCAATGTTGTAGAAGATGATGGTGCTTCTACGGTAACTACGGAGCCTCTGAACGTCCAAATGGGTCATATCTGATGACCATGAAAAGACGAATAACTGAATTTTACACCAATTGTTTACATGTGTTGATAGGATTAGTGGATCAACAGGTATTAAACATTTCACATCCATAGATGCTTTTGATTGGCAGCGGATGTTTGGGTCTTGTGGGTTAATACCTGCCAGTTTTGACTTTTACATAAATGGAACTGACATTTTACATGTTTGGTGACTTTTGGGCAAATCAGTGTGGGCTGCAAAGTGCAATTTTGCAATGTAAACAATTTGCAGCTGTTTTTGTCATGTTAAGGAATCACCACAGTTTGCTTTAAAATCCCCTGTGTTTACATCTTTGTGCTGTTCTTAATGTACATGTGTATACCAAAGTACTGGGTCTGTAAACAGATGATGAGGTTCAGCTCCATTTAGGATAAGCCTGATCTGCTTTTGCTTTTGTTTCAAGTTTACAGTTGCTTTAGAGTCCTGAAGGTCATGAGTGAATATGTTTCACAATCACTGGCACAAACTTCCTTTAGTTTTGTACTTGATGATTAAAATGATCAGCCCCAAACTGCCTCCTCTGCCACCACAGAACACAAAGAGATATTCCAAATCACCCATCTGGTGTCCCCCATTTCAAACAACTCTTTGAGCACATTTATATTTCTGTTTTGTACCTCGGTTTTCTCTCTTTCAGTCTGTGAAATAATCCTGTTTGCTGTGTAAGTAGGCCAGTCTGTCCCTGGGACCAGGACCAGCTTCTACAGAAACAAGATGCGTGCGTGCGTGTGCGTGTGTGTGTGTGTGTGTGTGTGTGTGTGTGTGTGTGTGTGTGTGTGTGTGTCTGACTGTTAATAATGTAATTCTCTTTGCATCATCTCTCTTTCTTTCTTTCTCTCTCTCACAGCAAAGGATTTGATCCACCAGCTACTGAAAACAGACCCTAATGAAAGAATGACCATCACTCAGTTTATGAACCATCCCTGGATCAATGTAAGTGTTTGTGTGTATAAACACATTTTTAACGCAGCCTCTTGTCTCTGTGCATAATGTATCTGTGCATTTGTTTTCTTACATCAGGGCTGTCAAACTCATTTTAGTTCAGGTTCCACATTTAGCCCAATTTGATCTCAAGTGGGCCAGACCAGTAAAATAATGATACAATAACCTGTAAATAATGACAACTGCAAGTTTTACTGTTTGATTTAGTAAAAGAAAACCCATTAAATTATGAAAATATTTACATTTTACAAAAAAGATGTGGATAACCTGAAAAAAATGAAATTTCATTAGAAAATTTTGTGCAATTTTAAAAATATTACGCCTCGACTTATTATTTGTACATGTACATTTACACACAGTGTTATACAAACATTTGGTAACAGGCAGAATATTGTGACATTTTGGAGTTTAGAACTAAAATTAGAACAATTTCTACAATATTCCATCTCATCTTATTTTTTAAAACAACTTACAGATCACAGTGGACCTACAAATGTACAAAACATTTACGAACAGGCAGAATATTGGTAAAATTTTGGAGTTTGAGATCTGGGACCCTTTACTAGTGTTCATTAATAGTGAAGACTGGTTCACCCCTGCTGCTGAGTACACTCATACTATCTCAGTATTATAAATGTCAATTTCCTTTTTTTCTATTTATTTTCTTCTTTCCCATTCCTCTATTGTATTCTTTATACACCAAAACCATGATACTGTTTTTTGGCATATGCTCATGTGCTTTGTTTTTATTATGGCTGAAATAATAATAAAAAAAAAAATATATATATATATATATAAAAAATAATAGTTTGGAGTTTGGTGGTAAAATTAGAACAGTTTCTACAATATTACATCTCAGTTTATTGTTAACACAACTTACAGATCACAGTGGATCTACAAATGCACAAAACATGTAGTAACAGGCAGAATATTGGTAAAATTATACATTTCAGGTTGTTCATATTTGTTTTTATTTATGTATTTATTTGCATTTTATTGTGAAAGGATAGTTTGCAAATGTAAATATTTTCATAGTGTAATGTTATTAATTTCACATACATTTTTTTCATATAATTTTTCATGAAGGAAATTTGTATTTGTCATTATTTATGGGTTATTATGTTATTATTTTACTTGAGATCACACTGGTCTGTATGTGGAACCTGAACTAAATTGATTTGGACACCTTTGACTGTTAATGTCTTCAGTGTCATTTTTGCACATTCATCCCATGGGCCGGACTGGGACCTTTGGCGGGCCAGATTTGGTCCGTGGGCCGCGCGTTTCACACCCCTGTCTTAGATGCTCATCAGTATGCCTGTGTGTTTGTTCTCTGCAGCAGTCCATGGTGGTTCCCTCCACTCCACTCCACACCACCAGGGTCCTGACTGAAGACAGAGAGATGTGGGAGGACGTGAAGGTCAGAAACACTGACCCCCACTGGTCACATGGTGACATTACACCCTCTCACTGCTGAGCTGCTTTATTAAAACCCTAGTCATTCTAACTTCCCTAGGGTTCAGCTTGTCTCAGCTCATGTCAACGAGTTTATTTTCAAAAATCTTTAAAAAACATATGCTCATAGTTTCAAATTCATGGGATCTCTGAAAATCATAAACCTTTTAATGTGCATTCCAAGTCACACCATTCAACTACCTTTCACTGGACTGGGTTGAACTTTGTACTAAACATCCAATTAAAACCAACCATTTACAACATGACAGACTTTATGACATTAAATACATTTTGTGAAGACTCTTTATTCTTTAACAATCTGTCATTTTGTTTTTGATTCAGTTTAGTGTCCATGTAATTCTATTTTATCTAAAAGTAACTCAGTAATTACCTGCATAAAAATTTACTTTTGCACATCTTCTTCAATAGTTTGGAGATACATTTTGAAGGATTATTTTATTTCCGTGACACTTTTTAAGGTAAATTTTTCAGATGTGTAAGAGAATTAAGATGCGATATTAATAACTCATTTCATATTCTTCATACTTTTCACTAACTGTACTATCTGTCATATTACATTCAGTGATTTTATTTCATAAGTTGGTATTTATGCTGAGTTGACCTCAGTAATTTCTATCCCTGTGATAATTCAAATTTCTTTTTAAATCAGTTTTATTGAGTTCAGAAAAATATAAAGGCTCCTCGTTGATGTCTTCTTGCTTTTTTATAGCTTAGTTCAGCGTGTCTTGTTATTTCCACAGCTATTTACATGAATACATTTTGATTTATTGGATGTTCAGTATAAATTTTAACACGATCCAGTGAAAAAACAAGAATATTCATACTGATCGTGAAATTTCAATCATACTTCAAAAATATAACTGACTAAATATTTGGAGTACAGTTTTAGGACAATGTGAGGCCCCATAACTGAAAGAGATTCATTTTAATGTTTTATTGAAAATCCATGACATGAACTGGGATGTTTAAGTGAGATGTTATGAAACGATTCCAGTATTTTCTGTTCATATTGTAGTTTAAAGTCAGTAGAGATGGAAGAATAACATTTAAGTATTAGAGTCAGTCAAATTCCAAAAGTTCTGGTGTTTTCTCAGCCTAATAGTTTATTGCTGTGACCTGAAAACAGACTGTGTTCTGTGCAGTTCATGAAACGTCCACAGCCACCAGGGGGCAGAAGTGTTCAGTGTGGTGAAATTGATATGTCACCAACACTCACCTGAAACAAACCCCTGCGCCTATGTTTTATAGAAAATAAGTGCTATAAAACTGTCATCAAGTCACTGCGAGATAAATTCCTCAGTACAGTACAAAACATCTCCATTTGGCAATCACACATTTCTTCAGTGGTTGTGAATAGGAGCAGAATTCATGAATAGAGAGACGCATTCCTTCACAAACAGCTGAATGTGCAAGTTGGATATGATAAGGTTTGAAAAGAGCTGTTTCTAGAATGATATGCACACAATATGCCACTGTTCCCTTTTGCAATGACCACTGCTGGTTGCGATAAATGTCATGTATTGCTGCACTCCTTAACCACGACTTCTTAAAATGTACATTTCCACAGCACAGTGTGAACACTGGCATGACATTTAGGACATGGTTGTTACAGTTGGAACCCTAATTTAGTTCCAGGTTCTTTTTCTTATTTCAGATGTTTCCACTAAATGTCAGTTGA
This sequence comes from Sphaeramia orbicularis, assembly GCF_902148855.1. Lineage (NCBI taxonomy): Eukaryota > Metazoa > Chordata > Actinopteri > Kurtiformes > Apogonidae > Sphaeramia > Sphaeramia orbicularis. The sequence continues at coordinate 19,686,835 of NC_043961.1, read as the reverse complement.
GAATAAAAGAACATGAAATGAAGTAGAAAAGTAGACCTGTATTTGGTGGATGAAAGAAACCTGGCCTCCAAATAATTTCAAATCATGTCTATTGGGTAAAAACAGGCAATTGTTTGGAAATGAGTTGGCTATAACACTGTTATGTTATAGGGCACAATGCACAATGCATAATGTTTTTTGGCATCGATGAGCAAAAATTCCCATGCTTTGTATTGTATTTAAAGTGGTCTTACAGGAAGCAAGGCTTCTGTTTCTACTTTTGACAGGCTGTTGAAAAGAATAAGACTTTGGCTAACCATTGGTGTCTTCACAAAGTGGTATTTTAGATTCACTGTGAATATCACATCATCCTTATGTTTAATTTTGTATAGAGACTAAAGAGCTGCAGAAGGAAGTTATTTATTGTAAAATTCTGTCAGTTTTTCCCAAATTTCCACCCCCTGCAGCTTTAAGACACTCCTGTCTGTGAGTTTAAATCACATCTGAAAACATGTGCCTGTTCTTTTGAGAAATTATTTAATGTCTACTGCTTGAGCATTCAGCCTGTCATATCAAATCAAATCAAATTTATTTATATAGCGTCATGTCATAACAAAAGTTATTTCATGACCATTTCCAATTTTTTGGATGCTCATTTATATTCACATTAAATGACATTGTCTTATTCCATTCTTTCATTTTTATATTGATTTGACAGCATCATGTTTTGTCTCTGTAATCTCTGCCCTCTCTATTCCAATATATTTACATTTATTCAGTGTCATGTTTTTCTACTTTGCTGTTCTTTTCTCTTTTACTGTGTTGTGTTATTTTTCTATGTTTTAGTGTCTTTGCTTGCATCTTGTTTTACTTCCATTTCAGCTTAATTCTGTCCTCTTGTTTGGCCCTCTGTTGTTATTTTGACTTCTGGGCATCCTGCTGGTGTGCCCTTCTGCTTAGTCTGTCAAAGCACTTTGTAAACTCAGTATTTAAAGGTGCTATATAAATAAAGTTATCATTATTATTATTATTATTATTATTATTATTATTATTATTATTATTATTATTATTATTATTATTATCATTTTTATTATTATTATTTAGAGCTGGTCTAAACCAGACCCTTGAGCCAATGTACAGACATCAACAGAATCCTCCAGGAATAAACACTTGGTGACAGTGGAAGGAAAAATTACCTTTAACAGGTAGAAAACTAGAGTAGACCCAGACTCTGGAGGATGGACCACTGACATGAGCAGATAAAGGGTTAAAGAGAGGGGGTCAAAGGAAGAGTCATATTCTGTACATGAATACTCTGCTTGCTTTAAATCCACTCCTTTTCTCTCACAGGAGGAGATGACCAGTGCTTTAGCGACCATGCGTGTGGACTACGACCAGGTGAAGATTAAAGATCTGGATACTTCCAGCAACCCGCTGCTGAATAAGAGACGTAAGAAGGCAGCAGCAGGAGGGAAGAGTGGGTCCACAGTCTGTCAAAGTCAGTGAGACACAGAGGATAGTGATGTGAACCAGAGCGTCAATGATGACGAAATAACTGAAGCTCAAGAGGAGAACAAGTTGTGCAGTGTGGGCTACGTTAAATACCTACTGAGCCTTGAGAACGGACAATAAAGGGACAACTTGTGTCCCAACTGGACGTGTATAGGACGTATCCGGACATGGTACAGCTGTTATTATTACGTTTATCCACTCTGTGTATATAATCTGTAGGTCCTGCCTGTTTGTACGTGGGCGTCTGTGTGCACACATGAAGTGTTTGTAGTGATAATGTCATGTGTATTTGAGTGCTGGGTTGCCTGTTTGAGGTAGAATCTCCTTTTTTTAACTATGCACTAGCGTGTGCACGACACAGACAGACAAACAAACAAACCAAGTGTGGACAGACTGTGAATCTAGAACACTCAAGATGTCCTGTATTGTCTTAATGTTGTCTGTCTTTTGCTTCCATCTGAGGGATTAAAGCAAAGTCTGACGATGAGTGTCTTGTCAGTATCTTTGACAATAAAATGCAGCTGCCATAATGACCTACAACTCAACGTGAGACAGTTTTTTTTTTTTTTTTTATTAAATGTCTTCACACACTATGAAGAACTTCATGTCACAGCTGTGCATCAACCATGATGTCCTGTGCATGGAGTAATGACAGAGTACACAAACTTCCTCTGGACCTAAGGGTTTTACATAAGCGGTGGTGGGGTAAGGTTTGGTTGGGCTGCATGGATGAGTGGTGACTCTTGTGAAAGGTCTTGTGTGTGTATGTGTGTGTGTGTGTGTGTGTGTGTGTGTGTGTGTGTGTGTGTGTGTGTGTGCGTGTGTGTGTGTGTTTATGGTTATTGAGTAAAAGGCTTCCAGTAAATAGAGGATGTTGGCTTCACTTCACCTGACTACAGACAGATGAAAAATTAAAGGAAAAACAACACAAAGCATCTTAGGAAGGTGTTGGTTAGCTATGTTCCTAATTTGGTGTTTTGGTGACAGTGGTGGAGAGGGTTTTCTAATACGTCTCCTTCTAGCGTTGTATTCAAGACCATCATAACCAAGTCATGACCAAGACCAAGACTGACTGAAGGACTGAGACTAAAACAGGGTAAGACCAATACGCAGCAAAACCTTATGAGAAAGACATTATTCATATGATATGATATGATATGATATGATATGATATGATATGATATGATATGATATGATATGATCAGTTCATATCATAACAAGACTTTGCAGAAGGTTGTACACCAACAATAAATATCTGAAAGTCTTTTTTTCCACAGCAACAATACTAACAAATAAATGATGGTGATATTCCAGAAGACATGGACCAAGATTAAAAAAAAAAAAAAAAAAAAATCATCAAAGCAGAAAAATATTGGAGGATTAGCCTCAAAGTTGTTAAATTTTAACTTGATAATTGCTCCAGTTTCAAATTATTTCAGAGTTAAGTTCATATAAAACATTAGATATCTTAATACATTGCATAATGGCATTAATGGTATTAATAGATAGTAAGTATATGATGCATTAATCTGTGTTCAGTGTGTTTGCACAAATTAAAAAAGCTGAATAGAAATGACACCATATTAACCACAAATAGACACATTTTTAAGCAGGGGTTATCGATCATATTTGCTGAATTGTGATTGTGTTGACTTCACCTTTGACTGTAACAATATGGGCCCAAATTCAAGCCAAAAAGTTCTATAAACCTAATGAAAACCCAGTTAGTGATTTTGCCGGAAAAAGTCACTTTTTCTTTAGTTTTCTCTATTTTGATATAATAACCTTTGAATTTACTCAACATCTACATGATGCATTAAGTTAGATATAGGGGAACACTTGACTTTCACTGAAAAATGCAAAATGTAGAGGATAATATTAGAATATCTGATTATAAATCACAAAGGAAAGGTTAAATGTAGAGGAAAAAATAATTTGGGAGTTGCCACAAAAATAGCTCTAGGTCTTTTCAAGGTTAACAAACAGCTTTTATGACTTGACACTTATTTGACTCACACTGACAAAAGACTAGACGTGACTTTGACTTCATTTTGCTTGATTTGACTGGGAGGAATATACTTGGAATACTATGACGCAGTGGGTCTGTCATTGTAAAACATCCTCCAACTGAAATAAAAGACAAATACAGAATGAATAAAACTGTGGACTATTTATAACTGTTGTTCATTTATGCATCTAATTTAAAGCTTCAGACTCAGATAGATCCTCAGGTGTTTGTATAATTTGACTTGTCACTTGTTTGACCTGAAAAAACTTTACTTGTGTTATTTGGCTTTTATCAAAGACTCCAATTCTCTTGCTTCACCACAAAAAAAAAAAACAAAAAAAAAACTTGTATGAGACTTAACCCATACAGACCCAGCACTACTTTAATGTCAGTTCCCAAACTAATTTTTCTTTCTATTGAACTTTTCTTAAGTGATTTATCACCATTTTTCATATTATCCTCTCCACTTTGCATTTTTTTCAGTGAAAATCAGATATTTTCCTATATTCATTTTACTGATCATGTACTTTAGTCATGTTGAGATTACATTTGAGGGTTATCCTACTATAAACAGAGAAAACTTGAGAAAAAGAGATTTTTTTCAGTCCAATAACTGAACTTAAACCTAGTGTTTCCATCCACTGTCACTGATCCAACTCCATGGGTTTTACTGGCGAATCAATGTTGTAGAAGATGACGGTGCTTCCACGGTAACTATGGAGCCTCTGAACATCCAAATGGGTGATATCTGATGACAATGAAATTATGACAAACTGTATTTTACACCAATTATTTACATGTATTGATAGGATTAGTGGATCAGCAGATGCTTTTGGTCACTGGTGTATATTTGGGTCTTTATGGGTTAAAGGTTACAACTCTAAACTTGTGTGTTGCTTGCATGTGTGACCACTCACAACAGGATTTTCCTTTAATTTGTCCCCTCTTAAACTTGACTTTGTCTCCTACATTTATTAATAAAACATTTCATCGTTAAACGAAGAACGTTAAATCTAAACGTTTCGGCTCTGGACGTCTGAGCTATTGTTTCTGTACCCATGCTTCTGGCTTTGTGAGCCCGCTATAAATAGCAGCAGTTGAGGAGTTATTTGGGAAGCAGCCATCTGACATGGTGTTCGCCTGGAAAAGGTCAACATTGTTAGGTTTAGATTATAAGGTGAGTACCTTTCCCCCACTTTAATCACATGGCTCCCTGGCAGTGTTTAGGGGTAGTTGTTAATCATAAAAACTCTTTCGCTGCCATGCTGTAAATATGGGATCCCAGCCATGTTTAGATGTGGCCTAGACTGTCCATGAGCTCTCAGCTGTTGTTTGGACAAAAACTATAGAAGGATTAAATAAGAATAAGACAGAGACTGAGTGGAATTTTACAGCAGACTCCAAACTTCCTCATTTAGACACAGTCATAGTGTTTTCCTTCATTCTGTGTATTAGTCAGATTACAGAGAAAACACAGTCAGGATTACATCATTTACATATCTGTAACAGTAATATGATGACACTGCGGTATCTGTTGCACTTCCTGCTTGTCAAACCCTGCAGCAAAGTTTACAAACACCAAAGGGGCCGGCGAAACACAAACCAACACAGCCACTCATCAGTTCAGGGGTCGGAGGTCAAATCTGTTCACTAGGGACTGAATAGAATTGAATGTATTGAATATTTGTTTGTTTGTTGTGATTCATGTGGGCGTCATGGTGACTCATAGGAGGGTTTGATATCTGAAATCTTGTTTGGACTCGTTTGAAGTCGTGTTTAATCCACATTGCACGTCCTGGGTCAGTTTCACAAAGACAGACTCTGAGTAAGGCTTAGATCTAACTGACAGTCAGTCACGTATGTCTCTGAAAGTGTCTGCAGGCGTCATAAAGGCCTAACTGGGACTTTTTCAACTCAAAGACACAGCTGATCTGACCACAGGCTCAAATCTGTGTTTACTCTACCACCTCTATTTCAGTTCACCTCGAAACTATGTTTACTCTGGAGGAAATCTTTACTTTCAGGACGAATTTCTATAGTTAACCCTTTAACCCCTGACGTGTCTGTGGTGAACATTCTGAATGTATGATTTATTTTGAATATTCATAAAAATTCAACCATTTGCTCAATAGTTCAATTTCATAATGTGCTGATAGAATAGACCTTGTTCTTTCCATGGACATCTGAGCATGCTCAGTTCACCCCCTGCCGCCTGTGGAATGAGGGGTTAAACACAGAACAGTGAGTGAGACCGACTCACTATAAAAATAGATGGTTTGGGCTTCTTTTTTTTTTTTTTTTACATTGTTTTCCTTGTAGTTTTTACTCCTCAGCTGAGGGGTATTGTAATCATTTTGCCATCTGTCCATCTATTCGTCTGTCTGTCCATTCAACTACGTGATTGCATTATCTGAAAAATCCATTGAGATATCTGCACCAAATTTATACCAAGGATGCGTCTTGGCCTGGAGCAGAAGCCTATTGAAAGCCTTGACCTACTTTTTCAAGGTCAAATGGCCTTGTGCCTTGTGCAGTTATAATATCTGAGTACTTTCACACATAAATATGTATGTAATAAGTTTGACACAAAAACAATCTAATCTAAATTATAGGGCAGTAACTTTCAACAGAATCTTACACTATATTTGGCCCAGGGGTATTACAAGTACGCAGCATGTTATGTTTTGTTTTTACTGTTGCTTCCAGTGTTGTGGTGATTTTCCTTTATTTTATTTTTTTACTGTGTTTTCACTGGGATTGGAACGTGTAACAGCTTTATGGAGTTCAATCAGGCCTCAAAAAACAGCTGGACTGATTTAGAAAAAAAGAGCCTAAAACTAAAACTGTTGGGCCCTGTTGTTGTTCAGTGTGTTCCAGTTCACAGTTCATGTTGAACATCCTAAATCTCTTATTGATGTACATTCTGAGTGCCTTATTTAGTCCAAACTTATCAAACTTCAATTCTTCTCTTTGTCTTTTTCTGTTATTTCACCCTGTTTTGACCCTAAAACACACAGTAAAATGAAACCACTGAAGAAAAGGAACACAAGCACATACTCACAGCAGCTTTAATGAACCTGAAACAGACGACAATTCACAGCAGCACCTTTACCTGGAATCATGGCTCAGGGGTTAAAGGGTTAAAGCATTTTATTTACATATAGCTGTAGGTTTAGCACTAAGAGTCAGGGACAGGATATTTAATTTTGATTGAATACAGTGTCATTTCTTGTCCCTCAATATTATTAAATTGCCAAAAACAACTAAACAAAAACAAAACAAAAATCTGAGCTGTGTTAACATCTTTTATGTTTAGGTAAATAATTCTTACTATTGTAACATAGTTTTTTTATTATTAGTATTTCACCGGGGTTCAGGGCCAAAGATCTTTATATTTACAGGAACCAAAAGCTACTTTATTATTCCTGTGCAACAGATATAATTTCTTACCATTGGAAACTGAAACTAGATCTCAGTCATTTTGCCTTTTCCTTCTAACTTCTTTGTCTATTGCCTTCACTACGGTCAAACCTCTTGTCTTGGTAGCTAACATGTCGTTTCTTTGCAGATAAGATCATTTTCAGACATCATGGACTGAAAGCTGTTCTCATAAAGCACTAGAGTTTCACTTTATTCCTCTAATGTCTTTGTCTATTATTTTTACTACTGTCATGAACGTGGATTGGAAGGAAGTGAATATATTTTTGTTCCATAGTAACACTAGTGTGTAGCGGCACTCTTTGATAGGTCTTCAAACATTTAGGTCTAAATTAAGCCTGAATTTATTTCTGTTAAACCCTCCAACTTGCATCAGACTAATTATGAACGAATGAATGAAATCTTTATTTTGAACATGCAGAACAACAACAATAACAAGGAAATAGATGAATTCTTAAAATCTCCACAATGTGTTTGAAATGGAATAAGTTGAAACAATATTTGTTTCTACCCCTTATTCAACTTATTACAATACAATACATTAACTGTATCAATATATTTTAATACAACATGTATATGCATATCAGTCAGTATAATAACTATCATATACTGTATATAATTGTGTGGAATGCTGAATGTTGTCCAGAGTGTATGATGATGTTTTATGTGTCTTTTATACTTTTAGTAACACTCTTTTTTAGGCTGCTTTTTAGATATTTATACCATCAGGGTTTTCCTTTTATATTTTAGTTTTTGTACTCTTTTATATACATTATTTATACTTTTTTATGGCACCCAGGACGATTGCACTTTTAATTTCGTTGTACCTGTACAATGACAATAAAGACATTCTATTCTATTCTATTCTATTCTATTCTATTCTATTCTATTCTATTCTATTCTATAATTCTACTTCACAATCCGCTACATATGAACTAAATATAAACCCACATAAATACAATGTACTATCTACTTATTTATATTCTATACAGCCAGGAAAGCAAAAGTTTTGGCTTTTTTTACATTAAATAAGTGCCTTGAATGGAAACAGGATGTTGCAGCATTTTTTTCTAATACTTTTTTTTTTCATGGTAGGTCTGTTGAGAACTTCACTTCCTGGTGAAGAAGGGGCAGGCCTTGGTCTCATCTAACAGACCCACATAACCCTATAAGAGGATGGATCAAGCCCAGCTCCTGCCTTTCCTTTATCTGATGGAGCATGAGGCCTGAGTGAGGCTGAGTTTAGCCCAATGGCTGTTAACTGTAGATGTATGTTTGAATAAGTTACACATTATGTCGTAGTTATTTGATTAAATTTCCTTCAGAGTTAGTTTGGAATTGCATTGTTAATTGAATTATTGTTTGTCCTTTGTTTAAGCTTTACATCATCTCCATCCAAAATAAGCAGAAATGTAATGAATTCTGCTAAAATCATCAAACTAAATCACTGACCACGTCATATTTGACTGTGTGCCAATGCAGAATCCATTACTTTTTCATCTCAACCAGCCGAATACATCATCCTACATAGTTTTTCAATGGCCGTTGCTGTGGACAGTTTTTGTTTTCTTTTCTTTTCCTTTTTAAAGTTGTGACTCTTGAGGACTGATATGCATTACTGGGTCTCAGGAGGATTAATGACTATCTCAATTATTTTCATACCACTCACAGGCTATATTAGCTTATATAAATATGATATACAAAGCCATCTATACTAAACTCCCTCCCACCTTAATGTGCAGCACCAATAATCACCAGTGTCATCAGAGTTAATATCCACCCTCTTCCCTAAAACTCTTCAGCAAAAATTCCTTGTACATTTTTTTCATGGTGATTAACCCTTTCATGCATAGTGGTCACTACAGTGGACAGCTGTTCAAAGGTGTTCTCTTATGGATTTTGTTGTTTTAGTTCCATATCAGCCAACACAGTGGACACTTATGCATCATCCCATACACTGTAATTCATACCATTACTGTAAATTTACTGTTCTAGATAAACCTGATCTGCAGTTACATGTTTTTAAGTGTAAAAAATTGGTAATTGTTAATAGATTGTAATTAACTGTTTTGTTTAAGTATGGTATGTTAAAATGTGAGAAAACATCAGCTTAGCAGCATTAAACATGTTTTTATTTCCTAGTTTTTACTCAGTATATGACTAAATACATGTTTCTTTGCTTCTAAAATTAAACGCATTGTGTCCAGTTGAGTGGACACTTTTGTAATGCCATGAAAAACAGGTTCATAAAATGTTTTCTCTTTTTTGTGCCTAAAGAGGAATAAAAACACTCAGGAAAAAAAAAAAATCTTGATTAAGGTTGACAAAAGTCATGCATGAAAGGGTTAATGTAAAAGTAAAACTGAAACTGATCCAACATAAACCAGGCTATGTCATATTTACTGATTCTGTATCTGGTCTATAAAGTCTCCCAGAACAAAATGAGAATTCATCTTTCTTCCTGCAGGTGTTCAGTATGCTCAGTATTTAAGTGCATGCATAAGAACATGACGTCTTGTTTTGTTAATGAGCCACAACCTCAAAGTCACAGCAGTGTGTAGGACGACTTCTGACATCACTGGACATGTGACGCCAGACTATGTGACTGATTATTTTGGTTAAACCCAGCTGTTGCTGGAACATCTTTGTTTCCTCATAATCTCAAGCTGACTGGTTGATAGAGCAGTGTGATACAGGTGTGACTGGTATGAAACCTGTGGTATGTTCAATGCTGAACGTGTGGGACGTGCTGCCCAAGGCGTGAGTGTAACACATACTATGTGTATGGGTGGGATATGAGTGGTAGTGGGGTCATACACTTTGGCCTTTAAGGAGGAATGTATGGGATGACACTTGAGAGTCATCTGACCCCCTGCTCAGTTTTTCTTTTACTCTTCATGTTATTAGACTGTTTTTAGCTCAGTTATGTCTGGTTTTTGTTCTTTTAACCCATAAAGACCCAGCACTACTTTTATGTCAGTTCCCAAATTATTTGTTCTCTATATTTAACCTTTCTTAAGTGATTTATCACCATTTATTGTAATATTATACTCTTTACTTTGTGTTTTTCCAGTAAAAATCATGTATTTTTCTGTATTTAATTTACTGATCATGTAGATGTTCATAAAAGCTCAGATTAAAGTTAAGGGTTATTATTACAGAAACAGAGAAAACTGAAGAAAAAGTGACTTTTCCGGTCAAATCTCCCATTAACTGAACATAAACCTAGTGTGTCCATCTACTGTCATTGATCCAACTCCATAGGTTTTACTGGTGAATCAATGTTGTAGAAGATGACAGTGTTTCCACGGTAACTATGGAGCCTCTGAACATCCAAATGGGTCATATCTGATTACCTTGAAAAGATAAATAACTGTATTTTACACCAGTTATTTACATGTATTGTTAAGATTAGCGGATCAGCAGGTATTAAACGGTTACATCAGTAGATGGCTTTGGTCACTGGTGAATGTTTGGGTCTTTATGTGTTCAACTCAACTTTTCTCTCCTGACCTTTGTGTTTCCTCTGTTGTTGATGCGAGTTTGACTGATTGATTGATTAATCCTCAGACAGGCATCAACCCCAGGCTATTATCATACCTGCTTAGGACTATCATTACTGAAATAACCCGACAGACGGCTCATGTCAGACTTGAGCGAGACGTGACATGAGATGTCATGTGAGATGTGAGCGCAGAACGGAAAACCATCTAGAAACTCTCTGAACAACAACAATACTTTCTAGTTTGATGAATGAACGCTTCTAAGAAGTGCTTCAGACATGACAACGTAAGTGTGTCAATGCAGATGTGAGTCATTATTGTTATAAAAAATATGATGCAATGCGTCTCGTACCAGAAAAATATGTCACACAGCAGGAAATGTAATTATTTCCTGCTTGGAAATAACTATTATCTGGATTGGGATCTGTTCTAAAATATTGTTTTTTCACCACCTATTATTGTTGATACTTGTTATTGAAGAAATTAGGTTGCATTTGTCATTAGTTTAAATACAGCTGATTACATAGTTTTGTTTAGTTTAGTTTAGTTTAGTTTAGTCATAAGATAAAAGAAACACACAGAAAAAGAAAATCTGCCTTTACTTGATAGCAAAATGACCAATTATGGATGAAAAGGAGCAGAATGAAGAACAATCTTATATTTTTCTTCCTCTTTAACCAAATACTTGTGTGTTTATAGTCATAATTTTACAAAGAATTGTGGAATCAAATCTCTTTATAGAGTATCTACCATCACTTACTGCTGCAGTTTTAGTCACTATTCACATCACTCAAGACATCACTACATTCAATACCATCTCCAGATCATCAAAATAATTTCCTGTTTCATAATTTATAAGATGAAACCTTCAGTTTGTGAAACAAACATGTCATGTATGTTTCTCAATGTTTTTGCCACACACTTCCACATAAGAAAACTTGATGGCATAACAAGTCACACATTTGACAAATTTCAACTTTTCAGTGCTTTGTCATTATTAGTTAAAAGAATATAATAAAGTAAACATTCTATACAAATATTATAATATTACTACAAATACCACTAATAAAAAACATTATCGTCGTGTAAAAAGGCCACATTTCACAGACAGGAATAATCTTATGTTAAGTGTAAATAGAACAGAACAGAGTAGTTTAAAGATTTTCTGTTGTTTTTTTTTTTTATTTTTTTTTATTTATTTATTCAGGAAGAGTACAACATACAAAGAGAAATTCAGTATCTCTTTTTTCAGAGAATCCAGGTTCAAGCTGCAGCAACTAACAGTTTCACATAAAAAATGCACATATAAAATAAATTATGGACATACACTAAACTAAACTAAACTAAACTAAACTAAAAATAAAATAAAATAAAATGTTTAAACTATTATAATCACATGATTTAGTGACATAAGATCATTCTTGCCTGTGAAATATGATCTTTTTATTTAATAATGATGTTTTTTTATTAGTAGTATTTGTATGCTTATGGTTTGGTTATTATAATCTTTGTACAGAATGGTTTATCCAGATGAGAATATGTGTGACTTAATGTATTATAGTGATATTATATTAAACCTAAACATCTGTGTGTCTTATAAATATGTATTACTCTGTTGTTTATGTCCCCTAAATTTAACCATCAATGTCATGGGAAACTTTAACCCCAGTTCAACCCTAGTGGAGACATTTCCAAAAGGTGGGAGGGGTGTAGTAGGAGGTCTCAGGGTGGGTGTGGGTGTGGGTGGGGGGCAGGTTAGAATGCTACCTCCCTCATCCTGCCCCGTTTTGGAGAAAGCCTCCCTCCCACCCCACGGTCCCGTTTAGAGGCAGGCGGTGGGTGTGCGCACAGTGAGCATCAGTGTCCGCACGTCCACAGCGCGAGACAGCCAGTGCGCTCCATCAGACTGACGCCCACGATGAGGGGCTGCTCCTCCAGCCGAACCAAGAACACACAGAACCAGGACCGAGCGGGTAAGAGACGGCGGTTCGGGTCCAAGGCCATGCATTTTGTTACTGTTATTATTATTATTGTTGTTGTTATAGTGGAAAGGAGGGGGTGGCGGCTCGAGCTGCCTCCAGAGACGTAAACAAGACTCGGTGCGCTGACGCTGCCACCGAGACCTTTCCCCTACATAACAACAACAGGAGAATGTCTGCTTTTCACACACACCACTTCCATCCTAACAGCTGCAGATGCTTTCATACACACAGGATGGACTGTTCTTTAAACAGATGTGGAGATTTTTAATAAAACATCCCCTGCGTTTCGATCATTCCTCCCCTCTCTCCTCTTTCCTCTCCTCCTTCCTCTATCTTAATCCTTCTTTCTATTATCTTTATTTTTACGCATCTTCCATACTACGATCTTCCCTGTCATGCATCTGCAGATGTGGATGGTGTGTGTTTTTGCAGTCTGCATGTTGTGTTTGTGGTCGCTGTGCTCCTGCAGCCTCTGTTGCTGCTCATTGCTGTCCTATAAAACACATTGTGATGCTTTATGGGCCAAAGCCTTGTCCTCTTATGGTCAATCTCAGGGTAGAGTTGCATATTATCACAGGAAAAGGCGGTTTGAAACCACTACAGTTCAGGCTAAAGACTGTTAGCTGCAACAATCAGTGCAAGAGGAGGAGGAGGAGGAGCTCAGACCTGTTTCCTGTTCATGTTGTACAGTTGCATATACAAATGAAAGCTATCCTCCTCACAACCAAAGATATATTTAGTATCTGCTAGACTTGCATATAGGCTACTGTATCCAAATATATAACCATAATCTACTGTTTTATTTGGATTTTTTCCCTATCTTTCAGCCTTCCTCCCTTTAGAAATTTGACAATGTGTCCTCAGCAGGAGTTAGTGTGCCATTTATTTGTGGGCCTGATAACCCTGACACATATTATAGTCTACTAGCAGTCAGGGAATTTGAGAGACAAGGAGCTATTTAATTAGACAACCTTCATCTCACCATATTTAGGTCGCATGCCCTGTTGCTCCACTACCAAGACCGTCTCACAAGCTTAATATATCTGTACATCATCACGTTGTTCACGAAGAACACATAAACAGATGATTAGATAAGCTTTGTAAACTCAGCCACTTATTTTTAGGTTTACCTGTTCAGTCTAATTTAGTTCTATTCACAGGGAGTTTTAATGTAGAGGTGGCTGATTTTTGTGATAGTTTCCGAGGCGACATGTTTCTGACACAGTGAGTGTTGATATAAAAACATTAGAACTATCATAAACACAGGATTTGCTCCATTGCTGTGGAGTTAGATTACATTACAGGTGTTCATATACTCTGGTCTGGGTCACATTTGCAGAGAGAGTAATGCTGCCATCTAATGGACGGCATCAAACACAAGCACAGATAAGTCCAAAAAGGCAAAAAAAAAAAAAGACTTTCTGTTTGCTGTTATCGTTCCATGACCTTGATGGAAAGCATCATGAGGTCAATAAAAGATGGAAAAGAGAACTCAAAAGGACAAGAAAAGGAAAAGAGAGAGAATCCAAGAGAACTCACATTAGGCAGATTGTTACATGGGTCGGTTGTGGAAAAACTACAATATGCTAGAGATGAACTAGATTAATCTATACTAAAAGAAAATGACAACTCAGTGAAAAACAGTACATTTCTATAATTGCAATAGAGATAAATAATTGAATGTAGGCAGCCTTAGCCTTTTGTCCACTGATATTTGTTGATTGGATCCCAATTTCAGTATAAAATAGATTACATCTTGATTGAGTTTTTCCCTGAGCTGTTGTAGGAAGAACCTGAAGAGTAAGAAACACTTTCAGGAAACATTTATTGGGACAAGCTCATGATTACTGTGATCGTTTAATACAAGAGATAGGAAAATCTAGTTCTGAATGCACTCTGTACCATGTTATATAGACCCACTCAGTTTTACAGAAAATATAGCAACTAACGCAATAGTCCTAGAGGAGACAGAAACAGATAATTTAAGCAAAATATGTCTATGAACCTGGGGTTGTAGACATCTTGTCTGCAGACCCAGAGTGAGGACAGAGTACAAGGCAAAGTGTGCAGACAGCAGCACCATGACTACAGCCTGACCTCAGAACAAAGACATGGAGAAAACCACAGGTTAAGGTAGAATTTATCTACGATATCTATCAAAGATAAGCATAAAGGTCTGAATTATATCTACAAATCTTCTGCACACACTATAATCAGAAACATGTCTGCACACTATGATCAGTTGAAAGTGTACATGTTGTTGTCATGGGATGCAATGAGGAGGATCAGAGTCCATTGGTTTGTTTGTGGAAACCTTTAATTGAAGCTTTAAGGTCAGATGGTAGAATAAAACATCAAGATCTGTCAATGAGTAGCTCCATGAAAAGCCTGCTTACAGTCACTGTCATGCATACATGTGGCAAACTTTTACAACTCTAGAGGACAAAGGGTTAAAAACAGAGGGGGCTTGGCGTCTATAATACTGGTCTACAATTTTTTTTTTTTTTTTTTTTTTTTTTTGTGGAAATTATCTGCTTCAGAGATTGAATGTGAGAATGAGATTAAATGACCAAAGAGCTGGTTTGCTGATGTTTTCCAGGTATATGATAAAGTGTTATTACACATATATATTGGTTTATGAACATTTATACAATAGATTCATAAATGTTCCACTGGATAGAACCTGTAAAGAGAATGTATTATCATGTGCAGACAGTGTTTTGACGTAGATCTGGCAGCTCTGAAATTAATATTTCTTTAGAGTTAAGCCCATTCTCTCGTTAATTCTCGAACATTTTGATCCAAGACTGTATCTGTGAAACTTCAGCCGACCAGCATTTAGGACTGGATTTTTCTTTATCAGTGACTCACACGTGGTAAAATTTCACTACTTTTGTTCTGGAGGCTTTTTACTTCTAGACCAGTGTAATGAGTGAGGGTCATATAGCGGGTCATTCAGAGGTCACCCAGGTATTATTTATGTCATAACATTGTCTACCTACATTTATAACATGTATAGCCTGTTTTACACGTTGTCCTAAAACCTCAGTGAGTAGTCTGACAGCAAATAAGACTTCTACCCCCTTCTCTGGACTCTGTTTTCGGCAGGTAGAGGTTAAACCCCCAGAACTACACAGCCAACCAAAAACACCTTCTGATCTAAAACTTTTGAACCATTAATCCTATCAATACATCAAAAATACTTCAGGTAAAATGCAGTTTCTCAGCTTTTTAGCAGCATCAAATGTTTCTATTTGGACGTTCAGAGGTAACGTCAACATGGAAACACTGCCACTTTGTGCAACATTGACTCACCAGTGGAAGCCATATTGTTTGATAAACGAGAGTGGTTGTAGACGCTTGTTTTTATGTTCAGTTCATGATATATTTTGCTGAATAAGTCACTTTTTCTTCTGTTTTTTCTGTTCTGATATACTGACCCTTGAATATACACCAAGCTTTTGTGAACATCTACATGATCAGTAAAATAAATATTGGAAAGTGCCTGATTTTCACGGAAAAATGTAAAATCCTGAGGCTATTATTATATTAAATGCTGATAAATCACTCAGAAAAGGATAAATGTAGGCATAAATTTATTTGGAGGTTGTTGCAAAAATAATTGTAGGTCTTTAAGGGTGACAGCTGTGATCGATGGTTGTTCAGATTCAGTCCGATGTGATTTTACTGTTCGACACAGAAGCTTAGAAAAGTCCCTTCGCTTTCCCACAGTGGAATGAAATGTCTGAAACTTAGTCTGTTAATTTGGACTGAGAAGAAAAGCTGCAGAAGGAGGTTGTGTATTTTCAGATTCTGGTCATTTTTTCTCAGGTTTCAGCTCCTGTATCTTCCATTGAAACAGAGTATAAATGATGAAACCTCCTCCGCAGCATATCTCAAAGTCAGCCATTATTCAAAGCCACAGAGGTTGAAGTCTATTCTATAAATCCTTCAAATTTGAGGCTGTTTTTCATTTTAATCTTGCACTTCAGGTCTTTTGACACTTAGAGAGCAGAGGACTCACTGGGCTCTGAATTCTACTTATTTAACTACTAATCATTTTTATTCAGCTCCTCCTGGCAGACTCTCATATTGTCAAACCATTTTTCTCAGCGAAATACGCAAAGATGGCCAGGGGTCACATTTTAAGCAACTGTTAAAGCAAACCACTGTGTTTATACAAGAGAGTGGTGAAAGAGGTTTCTTAATAGATGCAGCAGGAGAGAGGAGTTCATGTCAGCCCAGCAAAATCTGTACCAAGTCAAAGAGAGCTGAGAGGAGGTGCATGCTGCATGTGGTGTACACAGTCTTTGTCCTTATTTAATGTCAGGATACTGGCATGTTGTCTGGGAAATGTAAAAAGTAAACAGTAAACAAAGATGCTTCTGTATTTGTTTCTTATTCCTATTTATATATGACTGGTTAGACTTCGTTGCATGGCTCAAAACCTCAAAATCAACGCCTATATTTGTGTTTCTGAAAATGTAAACAAACATCCTGCATAACATGCTCCACAACTGTTGTATATTTGTGGCCAATGTTGTGATACGTTGCTGCCTACGTGTGGTTAAAGATAAAATAAACAAAAAATACAATAACCAGATGCAGTAAATACTATAAATGGAGACAAATTAACTTTAATATATTTTAGATTAAGATCCTTTATTGTCAGTCATTGTATACAGTACATGCACCAGACACTAAAGTTTAACTTCTGCTTTTAACCCATCACTAGAACATGCAGGAACACACCACACATTGCAGACTAGGAGCAGCAGGCTTGCCATGGCAGGAGCTAAGTGCCTTGCTCAAGGGCACATCAGCCAACAATTTTTTTCTGCCAGTCCGTGGAATTACACTGGCGACCCTTCGGTCACAAGCCAACTCTAAAGCCCTCTAGGCCACGTCTGCCTTAACATACAGGGGTTGGACAAAATAATGGAAACACCTTAAAAAATCAACAAAATATAATTTAATATGGTGTAGGTCCGCCTTTTGCGGCAATTACAGCCTCAATTCTCCGAGGTATTGATTCATACAACTTGTGAATTGTTTCCAAAGGAATTTTAAGCCATTCTTCAGTTAGAATACCCTCCAACTCTTTTAGAGACGATGGCGGTGGAAATCGACGTCTTACTTGAATCTCTAAAACTGACCATAAATGGTCAATAATGTTGAGGTCTGGGGACTGTGCCAGCCATACGAGATGCTCAACTTCATTAGAATGTTCCTCATGCCATTCTTAACAATTCTAGCTGTATGGATTGGGGCATTATCATCTTGAGGTGAAGGTGTTTACATTATTTTGTCCAACCCCTGTATTGCCTGGTGAAATATATTTTACCCATTTTTTGTTGCATATTAAACACTCAGTGGGAAAAAAATGTAATGTCACAGTCTAATTATAATGTTGATTCAGCAATTGTAGCCTGTTAATTTTCCTGCTATATAGCTCACATTATTCCTTCAGCAAAGAGTAACATGAATAACTTCAAGAACATATACATGCTGGAGCTGAGACTGAGGTATAACAAATGAAAATGCAGTGAAGGTAAGGTGACCTAGTGTCCCATTTCATAATAATCGTCCCTCATTTTGAGACTGTGTCCCACATAGTCCCATAGAGTTCAAGTAGATTAATGTTAGGTTTCAGTCTGCGTGTATCATACACTTTTAACCAAATTTTCAGAAAATTGTCCAAAGAAAATGTGACTCAGTGTGTGTTTCTGTCCAGTACTGTTCTGTAAATATTGAGGTTCATTCATGGAAATGAGAAACAATAAATACATATTATTTTAACCATCTACTTATGCCTGAAACAATTATATTCAAACTCATTTTTACTCAAGTTTTCTTCCAGCTTGGATTTTTACATATGCTAATTGAGTAGAAACATAAAAACAAACAGAAATGCACATTTTCACATCAGACCATAATTGACATTACCTTCTTTTATGCTGATTTATTCTTGTGCACATAAGGCCTAGCACAGTCTCACCTGATTTTCACCTGATATTGGCAGCATTTTTTTTTTATTTATTTCACAGTACTTTGAGCATGAGCTGTAACACAATGTCCTCGATCCAAAGGTTGTGATCAGCTGCTTATTTACTGAACAATTTGAGATCTTGATCTGAGATCTGAGATCTAACAGCAGATAAATTAGAAAAACAGGCATGTTTTTCCTAACAAGACTTTTTTTTTTTATTGTGTAACAGTTTTCTCTGGGTCCTTCTTTGTTATCCATGGCTATGTTCATATTAGATGCAAAACTGGCTCAAATCTTATTTTCTTTATACTCATATTTGACACTGCTGATTTATTTTTTCAAGAAAGTGTAAACAGCACAAATCATATGGAATTTTATCATCCATTCTGATCTGGGCCAATTCCACATTAGACCTTTGTTTGTACAATCAGAATACAATTCTTGCAACTTTTACATTACTTTAAATCTGCACTGGATAAAGTAGTAGCAAGCATATAGGCAAATGCAGTAAAAGCACTCAAATAAATCCATGGTAGCTCAATATAATAGTCCGATATAATGGTACAATACTGACTTTTGTACTGAATAATGAATAACCTACTGATTATACACATATTTTACCAATGTTACTATTTTCAGTATTTATTAGTACTTTTACTGTACTTTTATTGTGTAAATCACACTTAGTTCTCAAATTTGATTGATTGAGTGATTTGATTGGTTTTCCCCTGTAAGTCGCTTTGGAAAAAAGCATCTACCAAATGCATAAACATAAACATAAACATATGACATTTCAGGTTGTATGTGGCTGTTCATGTTATTCCCCTTAAAAAAAAAAAAAAATCAAAGTCAGCTTTTTTGTCAGTTTTTGCCATATGTCCATCGCATACAGAAAACTGAAATTACAAGACTCTAAGGCTAGTTGTAAATGTAAACATTTTCATGTAATTTTACACTTTTTTACACTAAAACAAACAGAAAAAAATGGAGTGGTCATTATTTATAAGTCATGTTATTATTTTACAGGTCTGACCCCCTTGAGATCAAATTGGGTTGTATGTGGGCTCTGAACTTAAATAATTTTACACCCTTGATTGTTAATATCTTCAGTGTAATTTTTGCATTTCACTAATTCATCCCACGGGCCGGATTTAGACCGTTTGGTGGGTCGGTTTTGGGCCGTATGTTTGACACCACTGCACTACTGTACATGTATTTTGTTGAAGTGGGTGAGCAGTGCGCATGTAATTACGGTTTTCCTGAAAAGTCGCTGCGTCTTGCGTTGCGTCATTACGTCGCTCTCGGATGTGGCCAGACTGAGCACGTGACAGTGGCACGGTCAGAAAGGTACAGCGCGCGGATCGCTCCATCTCTCCATCCCATGCTAAGGCTCGCGGATGAAACACCGGTCACCTTCAGAACAGCATCACGGGAAAAGGGCCCGTGCTCCCGGCGAGGGTCCCTCCACCTCATCGGCTGAAGGAATGGAGGACAAAGCGTCGTCGAATCCGCGGGAACTGACCCAGAACCCTTTGAAGAAGATATGGATGCCGTGTAAAAACGGTCTCCCCGAAAAACACATTTCTCAAAGAAAGGGTGCGTATGGCGACGTGGCGACACAGCGGATTAGCATGACAGTTAGCGTTTGTATGCAAAGCCTCTCCTCCCAAACCGGTTTAGCTAAGAATTCGCCTTCATTTTCCGTGTTTTGTTGTCCGTGGTTCGCACTCCTACCGTCCTCCTCATGAATGTTTCAGTGTGTTTTTATGTGTTAGCTAATGTACGGACAGGGCACGGAGTTCAGATGTCTTGCTGCTGCTGCTGTTGTTGTTGTTGCTACAGCCATCTGGTTCCACTGTTGTTATGTAAGGATTCACATGATGTTTAACGAAAAAAACAAAAAAACAAGGCTGCTCGCACTGAAGAGAAAGGACTGGTACCGGGGATGTCCGTCTGCCAAGTCGAGCACCGGCTATTTGTAAACAGGAATTGTGTCCCTGCAGTCATGTGAGAGAATAGCATTTTATTACTCTGCGGATTGATGAATATTGTCGCTCATTAGTGTCTGAATGGGGAAGGAATTGTGAATGAATAGACCATGAAAGGATAATAAATGAATTAGGCTGCCATAAATTGGTCTATTTTTGAGGAATGTTGCACATACATGCCAAATTTTATTCAGAGCTCAGAGTAAAAACACTACCTTCTCCTCAAATGTTAAGAAAATAATGATAAAGATGTGTTGAGATTTGAGACTGTTGGCAAGGAAAAAACAGAGATTACTGAGCATTGTGAAACATGCACACATACTGCTAAGTAGCTTTTAATTTTCCACTTTTTACCTCATTTCTTTGTCAATCAGTCCAAAATATCTACATACCAGCATGTCCACAGATCCTTAATTGTCCCCAAAAATTCAGAATTAATCCCTAAATCTGGCACTCAAAGGTCTTAAAATCTTGCAAAAGCAACAAATGATATTGGTGTTTTTGCTTTGGAAATTTGGAATTTGTCAAATGTGTAGGTACTGTTGAGCATTTTATCCTAAGAAAGATCAAAATCAGTGTAGCTGTCATCAGTCATTCATGGGTGGAGGGGTTGAGGTATGAGCTTCATCAGCTTGACCATCACTAGGAGAAACATTATTCGTGGAGAAATGGAAATGTAACATTAGCTTTATTTGAAACATGATTAAGACTGGTTCAAGGCAATATCTGTTAAGTCTGTTGTACTGTTATCTATGTGAATGTAAAGGATTACGTTTGACTAAAATGTCTTAAAAAGTCATACATTTGCCTTCCTGCAGATACCCTGGCATACATACATTTTGTGATGGTATAGTTGTTCATGCTGATATTGTGATTTATTTTACAAGTCTAGTGTTAGAAAAACATTCACTAGATGCTGTGATTAGACTGCCTTCCTCTCTTGTTCTTTTTTCTGTCAATAGATGATAATTCTCTGTCAGTGAAACATCTCGCTCTCTGACCCATTTATCTGCGTTAGTGTGGAAACTTATTCTCTCCAGATGTCTTCAGTTAAACTCTTTCACAATCAAATGTCTCCATGGCCTCTGTTCCTCACTGACAACATTTTCACAGTGGTTTGTCTGTCTTCAAGGCAGATAATGCTGGATTACAAATACACATTGATAAAGACAATCTTGTGTTGATATTTAATTTATATCGGTTATGGAATATTACAGAACATTTAAAGTGATGGAGGCATTTTGAGTTTTTCACCTGTGATCAGCACACGACTAAAGCACTCACTCTCTGTTTGCCTCCTCTGCTTCCATTTCAGTATGTATGACCAACTGTCCCACCCTGATTGTGACTGTGGGCCTTCCTGCCAGGGGGAAGACCTATATCTCCAAGAAGCTAACCCGTTATCTCAACTGGATTGGGGTACCCACCAGAGGTAGGATTTGACTGGTGATGTTGAGTAGAGTCTAAACATGTCATTAAAGAAAATCCACAGAATGAAATGTAATAAAGATTTTGCATGACTATGTCTTTTCTTCAGAGTTCAATGTTGGCCAGTATAGGAGGGAATTTGTGAAGATCTACAAGTCATTTGAGTTCTTTCGTCCGGACAATGAAGAAGGCTTAAAGATCAGGCGGTAAGAGTTGTGATTAGCTGCCGTACTGTCTTTACAATTAATTTTTCCACCAAACTTGATATGTATTCATGACTGAGGTTTTCTGTGGATTCAACAGACAGTGTGCATCAGCTGCACTGAACGATGTGCGACAGTACCTCACAGAAGGTGGACAAGTTGCTGTGAGTTGGATGTTAAACTAATGTCCTATTAGTTCAAGATATAGATCAAATACAGTATTGATGATTTCTTCTTTTAATCTGTTTCTTTCAGGTTTTTGATGCAACAAACACCACCAGGGAAAGAAGAGAAACCATCATCCAGTTTGCAGAACAAAATGGCTTTAAGGTAACTTGTCTAGTCACCGTCCTGGATAGATGCTGTGTTAATGTATAGTCACATTGAGCTGCAGCCTCCTTCTCTTTTCTCAGGTGTTCTTTGTAGAATCTGTGTGTGAAGACCCTGACGTCATACAGGAGAACATAGTGGTAAGAGGTTTCAGACATTATCTGTCTTTTTTTTTTAGAGGAAAATTACACTCTATTATTGATGTCCTTGAATCTGTTGTTGTTTTTTTGTGTAGCAAGTGAAGTTGGGGAGCCCAGATTACACTAACTGTAACACAGAGGAGGCAGTGGAAGACTTCATGAAGAGGATCAAATGTTATGAAAACTCATATGAAACCCTGGATGAAGTTCTGGACAGGTGAGGTGGAAATGGAGACAAGAGCATGAAGTATAGGAAACACTTTTCTGACAGCAGTTGTGTGATCTGAAAAAAAATCTCAATTCCAGATATAATCATATGAATATTTGTACATATCAGTCAATACACAAAAGTATCTTTATTATGTCCCAATATTTGATGATTTTTAACATTTTATTCAGAGACTGTTTGCAAGTATTCATGTCAACAAAATATGTCTGTATAAAATTTAACAATGCAAACAGAAAGCTATTTTTGAGTGTTTTTGCAATGAAAATAAATACAGCCCTAAAATGTTGATGCGGTTGAAAATCATAAATAAACAGAAGGCCTAACATGCGTAGTGGTCTAAAATTAACAAATGTACTAAATGTGGACAAAGGACACTTTGAATTTGACTTTGAACTATAGCAGAAAAATAAGTCTCACCATACAAATACACAAAATATGAAATGCCGCCGTATCCACTTGGTGTTTTGGCCATAACTAGGACAGATTTGGTTGGATTTCTTATCCCTTGATAACCAGCATAGGGGACCCCTAGTAGAAGAACCCTGTTGATTTCAGCTTCTCTATGAGTATTATAAGTCATCCAAATGTGGGCGCTTTAGTTGAAAATCAGTTTTTTTAGACATAAATCAAGCAATAATGGGCCATTTGAGATAAAATTTGGTTCATATTGATGGTCTTCCAAATGTCCATTTTCTGTCTACCATCCAGAGTTCATATGGTGGCATTTTTATTCACAAGGTGGAGTTTTGTGGAGACAAGTTTGTTCTCTGACCTATAGATAGATAGATACATAGATAGCTCAAATTGAGTTCATATCGACTGTCTAACAATTATCATGGATAGATTTATATATAGCAGAGGATTTGGGGGATTTCGGTGAAATACCCTTGCTGTCGGCCCCTGACGCTGTAAGCCTCGTTAAACACTGTCTGCATCTGTTTAAACACTATCTGCATCTGTTTAACAAAGAATATCACATAGTACCACTCAGATGACAAGAAATACTGTTTCAAAGACTGACTTTTGACATGAAGAAATAAATAATAGAAGATAATATGAAACAATAGATGTTTTTCTGTCTCCACACAATATCAGTCATCATATTGCATGACTATAAACATCAGTTGTTTAGATTGGTCCACTGTGTTTGTATTTACAAAAAATAATATTTACTGACCATTTGTCTTAACATGAAAATGCTTCATAATGCAGGCTTTGTTTAATGCATTGGGAAAAACTGTAACATCTTATGGCTCTGTATTGTGACTGGGTTCATTCTGGTTTCTATTAAAACATGTGTATTACCAAAGGCAGTGATTATGTTTGATTTCTGAATCTAAAACAGTCAAATAAATATCATTATTGTATTCCCAGTGTGAAACAAGAGGCTTGATGCATGTCTTCTGCTCTTCTCTCAGAGATCTGTCCTACATTAAAATCATGGACGTGGGTCAGCGTTTCCTGGTAAACCGCGTGTTGGACCACATCCAGAGCCGGATTGTCTACTACCTCATGAACATACACATCACGCCTCGCTCCATCTACCTGTGTCGCCATGGCGAGAGTGAGCTCAATGTCAAGGGTTGCATCGGAGGAGACTCCGGCCTCACACCTCGGGGCAAAGATGTAAAACCGACCCTCCAGTGCATGACTTCAAACACAGCTTTTACTCTGTTCAGTTTTGACAAGACAAACCCTCTTTCTCTGTTTCCACTGATTTCTTCTCGGCAGTTTGCAAAGAAGCTGAGCCAGTTCATCCAGGCACAGGGCATCAGCGACCTGAAGGTGTGGACCAGCCAGATGAAGAGGACTATTCAGACGGCCGAGGCCCTCAGTGTACCGTATGAGCAGTGGAAGGTCCTGAATGAAATTGATGCAGTGAGTATTAGGCTTCATTCTGCTCAGCTGCACAGTCTGCCTTCAGTCTTCATAGAGTTTAATGGGTGTGATTTAATTTCAGGGTGTGTGTGAAGAGATGATGTATGAGGAGATTCAAGATCACTATCCTGTGGAGTTTGCTCTGAGGGACCAGGATAAATACCGCTATCGCTACCCTAAAGGAGAGGTGAGTGGCTACAGTTTGCTTTTGTTGTAATGGATCAGAGTCACATGACTGCCATTCTACTCTTATGTCACGCTCAGTGTGGAAAGTTTCTATTGTCAAAGGGCTAATCCTCCTAATGATATCATG
Source organism: Sphaeramia orbicularis (assembly GCF_902148855.1). Taxonomy (NCBI): domain Eukaryota; kingdom Metazoa; phylum Chordata; class Actinopteri; order Kurtiformes; family Apogonidae; genus Sphaeramia; species Sphaeramia orbicularis. Next base: position 19,661,915 of record NC_043961.1, on the reverse strand, counting down.
TCACTGTTTCCTCATCACCTACTGAAAAGACATTTGATAGTGAAAATGTGAAAGGTTGTACAACAGTGTACACTATCAGCCAACCACTTTCTTGCCATCATTACCCTCGTTACCGTTGAGTGTTGCATAATAGGAAAGGAAGAAGAAATTCACAAACTATTAAATGCTGTGTGAAAGTCTTGGGAAAAGACAGCACAACAGTTGCACAGACTATTCAGAGTTAATTCATTCCTTTCATTGTTTTATGTACCATTACAAAACTAGTACGCACTTGAATACTTATGATGTCTAAAGGTAAAATATGTTGGTTTATCTTGATATATGGCCCACTTTTCCTCTTTATTTTTCACTATTTATTGTTTTTTTTAGTCACTGGTCAACAATTTTAGATTCTCTGCCTTTTATACCAGTGTAACACAGCCAACATTATCTTATTGGATAATCCTTGACCTTCTGAGCATAACATCACAGGAAGATGCCCACTGTGAGTATAAAGTCTGTGGTATCTATTCCGAAAGGCCAAGAATTAATTTGTGCTCATAAATTAGAAACCTTTCAATCAGTTTTTGATAATACTCTTTTTTATTGATCTGATAACTTTGTGTAGACCTTTTTGTTTTATTAATAAAAGGGGAAAAAAGAGCCTGTTATTTCTATCTTAATGTACTTATTTGGCATTAAGTTGTCCATATGTTTCAGTAATACCTGTGTTGAAATAAGTTGTCTCATCAAATGTCCGTCTGTTCAAAATGACTTCTTTTACCTTTTCAAGATTTTATAAGCCCTGTAACACATTATGTATAGATTTATGAACTAGGTTGCAGTTGTTTAGCATCTTAAAAGTGGATTCTAAGGGAAAAAAATCTGAAAACAATAGTCTGTGGGGTCCCTTTAATGGTCATCCAGTGTGTTTTTTGGATGTTAACATGGAGGCAGCATACTTGTGAGTTGGCAGTTGATATTACCCAACCCAGACTGTGTCTCCACTGGGAATAGCACTCTTCTATCAGCCACTCTTTCTAAACCACACACGTAACCACAAACACAATTAAATGGTCTCCAGATGGCAACTGGTCACTTAAACTCCACTAATGAGTCTTAGTGCAGACAAACTGATTTGGCTGGACACCGCATCCTGGGAAACAAAGACTTTAGCCTGTGTGTTTGTTGCCAAAAATGTGTATTCAGGTGGTTTGTTGTGGGACTAGATGCCTGCCAGCCTGTTCTCACCTTTAGTCCATCCCATTACCTTCCCATTAATTTCACACTGGAAGATGGATGTGGGCATTAAGTGGCTGCTCAGTCAGACGGTGCTGATGTAAGGCTTTGGGGAATCTTGTTAGAGCCTTTAGTTGAGGCGGCCTGTATGGATTTTCCCTCATGCTATAATGTCAATCTGTTGAGGATTAGTGAAATGGTGTAAATGTGTGTTCTTGAAATATCTCTAGTAGAAAAATGAGATGGATAAAGCTTTGATGCAGATTCTCAGTTGAAATAATTGCATTTTAACACCGATCCCTGTCTGATTTTACATTTTTATGTTGGTTTATGATGGGTTTTTTTTCTTTTAGTCCTATGAGGATCTGGTGCAGCGGTTAGAGCCTGTCATCATGGAGTTGGAGAGGCAGGAGAACGTGCTGGTCATCTGTCACCAGGCTGTCATGCGCTGCCTGTTGGCCTACTTCCTGGACAAGACAGCAGGTCAGTTCATACACGGATACATATCTGAGGAAGGGGTTTTATGGGAAAGATGAAAACACGGTGGTGCAGTGGATAGTACTTGTGGTCGTTGGACCTTTCTGTGTGGAGTTTGCATGTTCTCTCCGTGTCTGCATGGATTCTCTCTGGGTCCTCCGGCTTCCTCCCATCATCCAAAGACATGCACTGATGGGTTAATAGGTTAATCTAAATTGCCCATAGGTGTAGATGTGAGAGTGATTGGTTGTTTGCCTCTGTATGTCAGCCCTGCGATGAACTGGCGACATTGCCCATAAGTAGCTGAGATAGGTTCCAGCGACCCTTGTGAGGATAAAGCGGGTTCAGATAATGAATGAATGAATGAAGCTGCCTTTCTAACCCTGTTATTATTGATTCATCAACCTGGTAAACTGTACAACAGTAGCCACTTTTACACAGCACTTCTGCTCTGGGAATATTTCACCTTTATTCCTGAACGTCTGTGTAAATGAAATGGTGGGATCATTTGGTCCCACCTCTGTCACGGGTCTGTAACGCCTCTGTAGGTAGTAATAGAGCCCTGATAAAGGTGTAACAACCAAGGTGTGATGTTTTGATGATGTATGCATGTGCGACCCCACGCCAGGGGGGATTTGAAAATGAGCGCGGGCCATTTACAGTTAACAAATATATCAACGCCACCAGAAAGATGTCAAACTGGGAAAACGCAGAGATCCGCCAGCTATTGCCACTTAAGGCAGAGGACTCTGTCCATGCTAACATTTGTGGAACAGTGAAAGACAGGCCGACTCTGGAGAGGTTAGTAACACCGCTATGCTTGGGATATTTCTGATGCGCAGGTTATACATCACGCTATGTGCTGTGCTGCGTCACAGCCCCTTTGATTCCAGAACGCAGGTCTGCTGTGTAGAAGTCCAGCCTGATACTCCTTTGGCTTTGCAGTGTATGTAAACTTTATGAAGCACAACAGGGCTTTGTTTATGAGAAAAGTTAAGAGTTAGGTTTGTTAATCATCATGACCATGGCAGACATCAAGGCCTTCTAATTGTTTTACAACTTTATTAACAGAGGAAAAAAATGTACAAACAGATCACATTACATTTATGTTTATGTGTTTATGTTTATGCATTTGGCAGACGCTTTTTTCCAAAGCGACTTACAGGGGAAAACCAATTAAATCACTCATCACATTTACTACCAGTGGCGGCTGCTCGTCTTTCAGAGAGGAGTAGCTCAATGTCAGCTTACATCAAAAAAATTGTCAAGTTACTTAAACATAAATTCGGCCCTCCGTTCCTTTTTGAGAAAATGGTAAGTGACCTTATTGTACCAAGTAGGCGTCTTTTCCAGGGACTGACCAGTGTCCTCTCAATGGCCAGCAGAGCTAGGCTGCTAAGACTAACCTTGGCCCATTGTGTTGTGGGTGTAGCCTTTTTAAAGAAGAGGAGCTACTATCTACACCTGATGTAGCTCGAACAAGAAATGATTAAATTATGTAACTGAAACAAGAAAACATTGAAATTATGTTAAATTGAAACAAGGAAGTACAATGAGCGTGTTTTATTTACAGTGCAAGAAATGAACTAGTAATTTCGTAGTGGTATCTCTCTTGATTTCACAAGCAGAATGCGCGGCGGTATTAAACTGAACTCTGTCAGGTGAGGGAGAATATCTCAAAATAGGTATCAGTCAAACAGGATTCAGCCTTTCGACTGATCCTCCAATCAGCACGTGGAAGCTCAGCGTCCAGCCCAGCCGAGGTCTGCCCACAGCTCCATTCACCCCCAGAGACACTGAGTGTTCGGGGGGCGGGACAACATTGTGGCATTTATCCAATTACCGTCCAGTTTTGAGGCAATGAAAAAAACTGTTCCACTCAGTCCCATTGAAGTGCATGGACGCTGAGAGTCTACAGGCAAATGCATTGACCATAGATCGTATAAGAAAACAGCGCAACGGGAATGTATGAGAAGTGAACAACATCGAGTCCGTTGATTTGTGATAAAGCTAATTGTGAACAAACTTGTCTTTGAGATGAACGTGTTCTAACACATTTGTAGTCAATGAAATCTCAACACAACTGTAGATATTTGACCATTTAATTTTCGTAATTTTAGGGGAAGCTGAGCTTCCCTTGCAGCCTTTGAGAAATCGCCTCTGTTTACTACGGAGTTCTTACAAAGTCAATACAACAAAAATGACTCCTAGAAAAAAACATTTCTAGAGAGAATTTGACATTTCATGGGTGGGAATCTATCAAAGTCAGCATCTAGTGGCCATTAATGGTATTACACCTAAAGGTTCCTACATTGGCTTCAATTTCATTCTGTTTTTGGTCTCTCTTATCAGTGATAATGACCTTTATCACAGTGTCAGTATTAAGTGAACATTACACATTAACAGTACATGTCAATGTTTTCCTCTCCTCATACAGGATGCAGTTTTCTTCCTGTTCTAAATAACATAATGCAGAAAATGTGCACACACTGTAACATACTTTCCCACTGTAGCCCCCAGATAGATACTGGCTGACTGACCTGATTTTTCCTGTTGAAGACCAGGCCACTGTAGTAGAAATGTCAGATTAAAATAACCAAATTACTCTGATTCTTTTTTTAATCCTCTTTAGTTTTTCCCATAAAATGGGTAGAAATGCAATGAAAGAATATGTTATTTCTTTCTTAATAACGATAACAGAATGATTTGGTTCACAGTAATATTAGAGTGTCTGTACAGGTGTGGAGTTTGTTTTCATGAACTCTTTGTGTTTCCACAGAGGAGCTGCCATACCTGAAGTGCCCCCTGCACACTGTGCTGAAGCTAACGCCAGTGGCCTACGGTAGGAACGCTGTACTCTCATATTAGTGCAATTTGAAAATACTGTATTTGATCTTGTTGAATTCTGTGCATTGTCAGTTATTGTCACTAATAAACCATCCTCTGCAGGCTGTAAAGTGGAGTCCATCAGCCTAAATGTGGACGCAGTCAACACACATCGAGAAAGACCAGAGGTGGGTATAAGAACACATAGATTATGTCAGATTTAAGTGAGAAAAAGAGGTGGATTTCATTTAAGGTAGGCATTTGTGGTGGATATACTGTTACACATAGGTTACCAGAACTATACTTCAATAAACTGTAATTTAACACCCTGTAAATAAACATGCGGTTCAGTGTAGCTTGTGCTTTGTCTGACTGTGTTTGACCCTGTGCAGCGCTGATAACAGTGATATTAAAAGCAAATGTATGCACTTGTTTCTGATACCGGACATGAAACCCCTGTGTGCACCGGTTACACTTCTTTCTTTCCTTGCTAAGATTCCCTAACAACACCAGACATAAATCGCTGAAATTATTTGCTATTTCAACATTTCTCCAGTGAGTCGTTGGCGCTGTGTCTGCAGTGGATTTCATGTGTTTTGATCCCTCCCCCTGTTGTGTGTGTTTTTATTTTTATCAAACAGAACGTACAAGTATCTCGGATGTCAGAGGAGGCTTTGCTAACAGTTCCAGCTCATCAATGAGGCAGTGTCACCCCCCCCCTCCCAACCCCCTCTCCCCTCCCCTTTACCCTCACTATGCACACTTTACCCTCAACAAGCACAATGTACCTGCCAAAATGAGCAACTGTTGTCTTCACATTAATTTCACTGATTTATGCTTCACTGTGTTTCCTTCTTATATTTTAAGACATGATGATGGTGGTAATTGACTGGAATCCAGTTACTACTCTTTGATTATTAATCCTTTGACACTGATCTTGTGTCGTGCACGTTCTCATTCAGACTGAATGGAAGCCACTGCGGGTTTATTAAATTGATCTCAACTGTGAAGCAATGAAACTCCACCTTTTCTGTTGAAGCAGTGATTGTGTGTTTTATTTTCTAATCTATTTTATCTGTTGAACTGATTTACGTCTTAATTTTTAGTATTTTATTACATTATATTTGTGTTCATAGTTAGGATAATACTGTAGTCTAGCAGCAGTGCACAACAAAAGAAACCTGGATGTGCGTTTTCTGCAATTTGCACATAAAAATTAACTGTTTATGTTTTTTTTAAGTGTACTTTCCTTCTAGTTTGTCTTTAGGATGTCTACAAATAAATTTAGATAACACTGTCTTCATGAACACCATAGAACTAGAGAAACACTTGTATTTTTTTGTTTAACTATGTGAAGGTTCTTTTAATCATCAGTGGTCAGAATGAAAATAAGGAAGGTACTTTTCTGTTACTGTTTCTAATAAACTCCACTCAACCAGTGCTGCTGCATTTCATGAATCCTCGTTGCGTCTTTTTTTTTTTTTTTTTTTTTCCCCTTTCACAAAACAGCAGGAATCAATAACACTCTTCCTTTAGGGTAAACTGAACACAAATCTCAGTTAGTCTGTAACTGATTTCTACTACACGAATTCAGATGAGGCTCGTCGTTTCCTTTTCTACCGCTATTATCTACAGATCAAATGTGCAGTGTAGTGCCCTTCCTGTTTGGAATACTTCTCCTCCATTCATTCATATGCAAAAGCTCCACTGTGGTGCAAGAAAGTACTTCCATTCATCAGCCTGAACAGAACATGTACTGTGTCGCACACATTTCCTTCAGACCAGAGTTAGAATGTTAAGTAAATGTACGGCTATTACTCAAAACAGTTACATGGGGATTAAAAGTGCAAAGTCATTGCTGGGGAATAAAAGATTTCCAAGGGTGTTTGTGGTGTGTATGATGAAAAAGAGGCTGTACAAACATTATGAAAACACGCATGAATGAATAAGAGACGTGCAGCTTCATGTGTCGGACACTTAAAGCAGCAGGAAATAAATGGAGAGTATATCTTGGTGTCTGAAACAGAGTATCAACCAGATGAATAGGCACTGATGCAAATAGAACACCACCGTTCATTCACATGGGTCCTGACACTGATGCGTTCCTCTTTCCAGAATGTGAACGTCCATCGTACGACAGAAGACGCCCTGCAGACTGTCCCTGCTCACCTCTGACAGGCCGCCGTCGCCTGGTCGCACTGAAGTTACACCACTGGTTCAGGTGTTTGTCCATTTATCTCCACTCTGTATCACCTCCACACAGTCTGGGTTTTTGTGCCTCCTCCTCCTCCACCACCATCATCACCTCCGTTCCAAATCTCTGCTTCCTACTGTTCGTCTTTAAGGGATTGAAGTTGTGGTCCTGATTATTTATATATATATTAACTGTTGTCTTGCACAGAGGAATCGAGGTCACAGTAGATTCCTCATGATTTCAGTGTGTTCACATTGTGCAACAGTAAAATTAACAGATGTTACTGTAATATATTTTTAAGTCAAATGAATCATGTAGTTTTCATCAAATGATGTGACTGCTGTTACTGTATTGTGCAATTATCCTTTTGTGGTGTCTTCATTAATAATGTGCAATTTGAAGGTTGAAAACCTACTTGGTAATAATACTATGAAGCTTATTTAACTAAATGTGATGATTCAATCAATGCCTGCGCCATTATCAGGTTTTCTACACTAAAAACAATTTTCTACTCATGGATGAAATGGAAACCTGGCTTTCTTTATTTGTGTGGTGTGCAGCGAACTGATCATCTCTCAGATGTATTAAAAATGTGGACCCTACACTCAGATATTCAGAGAAATTCCAATCTATCTTTAGTATTTTTTAGTAAGGAAGACAAATCTGGGTGTACCAAATGTTGAAATGCAATCTCAGCTCAAAGCTGTTGGTGTTAATATGGGCCGTGACTTCAAAATGTAAGTCCCCACACAACTGAAATATAATAAAGATGTGTTATTTTTATACACCAGCCTGTCATCTCTATTGTGTTTAATTACCTGTGTGATATGATAGAGGACACAGAATAACATCATACAGGAAACTGTTGAATTATGTAAAATCATCTCAAGTTTTGGCTTTTCTTTTATAGGAATGTAAACTTCTCACACTTCTGACTTGTAATAAATTATGAAAATTGGGGTTTTAGGTCAAACATCCCAGTCAAACACAAGTCATTATGTGACTTTTTTTTAGCTGCAAAATTACATTAATTCTAGTAGTTTTTCAATTTTTCCTGATGAAAAAATTGACTGTTAATCCAGTTCCAAGCTGAAATATTAAACGTTTTCTTCATAGCAGAGCTTGACCCCAGACCTCATTAGAGGTTTCACTTATCTGTCACCTTTTTCCACCCCTGATGAGTTTACATTCTTGTATTCTCTCTGGTAAAAATGAACAAAATGGGAACGTAAACAGGTCAGATTAACCCATAAGGACCCAGTGTGACATTTGTGTCGGTTCCCAGATATATTTTCTCTATATTTAACCGTACTTAAGTGAATTCACCTTCTGTATTTGTGTTTTTTCAGTGAAAATTGCCTGTTTCCCTATATTTATTGTATTGATCATGTAGATGTCCATAAAAGCTTAGATTACAGTTGGGGGTTATTGCATCAAAAACTAAGAAAACTGAAGCAAAAGGGACTTTTTCAGTTCAACCTTATTAACTGAGCATAAACCCAGTGTGTCCATCCACTGTCATTGATCCAACTCCATGGGTTTTACTCGTGAATCAGTGTTGTAGAAGATGATGGTGTTTCCATGGTAACTACGGAGCCTCTGAACATCCAAATGGGTCATATCTGATGACCATAAAAGATGACAAACTGCATTTTACAGCAGCAGTTATTTACATGGATTAGTGGATCAACAGGGATTAAACAGTTTAGATCAGTAAAGGATTTGGTAGGTGGTTGATGTTTGGGTCTTTATGTGTTAAGATGAATAGAAATGTTAAGAATTATTGTGGGTTTGTAGTCTAAAAAGCTGTGATGGCTGTTTGTTGTCATTATTTGACAAAAACACTTAATGTTTGCTGGATTTTTATCTTATTACAAAATTTAGAAAATATCATTTTAGGTATTAGAAATGAAAATGGAAATAACCAATAAAAATACCCTAGGTAACTTCAGTCTGTTTAAATACTTAAAGTTTATGAACATTCACAGAAATGATATCATCAGCCCTTGTACATTTATGGAAATATTTTAAAACTATAAAAATGTGTGGGATCCCTGTGAGAGGAAGTGCAAGATGAGTGACGAGTTAAGAGGTTACATGACTAAAACTGTAAATCTGTCCTTTTTATACCTTCATAAACCTGAAACTTCCTCTTCTACCTCCCAGGGAGGCTGATTAGTCCAACTGAAGTGAAAAAAAAAAAAACCCTGTCGACATTATTATTTCAGCTGCTGAGCTACAGAATCAGCCTCATGTAGGAGGTTTGTGTGCAATTATGCTAAATGAAGTGATTTTTTTTTTCAGTATTTAATGATTTTCTACCACTTTCCTCTTATTGGACACCAGCTGTGAACAAATACTGTAGTGAAAAAAAGCTTCAGTCTGAAGGTATTACTTCCCTTTCCTCACAGCTGAAAAAACACAGTAGCGGTGCCTAAACTGAGCTGTGGCCAAAGTGCTGACTGAACTTCCTCATCCATTTATAGTCTTACAGTTTATAGCACATATGCAACAATGAGTGAAAATGATGACAGCTTTAAATCAAAAGGTATAAACAGGTGAGTTTTATTATCTTTCAGTATTTTCTGACATGGGTTTTGGTGGCTTCATAGCAGACAGTTCATTTTCTGTGTGACTCAATGGCACACAGACTACTTTCTGGGTTTCCTGAACAGTTTTAAAGATAAATTTGGAACGAGACAACGGTGACAGAACACACAGACTCACGTACACAAAATACAAAAAACCTGGCCATTTTCATTTTGCAGCAACACATTCTCAGCGGCCCCTGTATTCATGGCTATCAACTCGATTAATACTTTAAGGACCCGCCTTTGTTTGGGGATTTGTTCTAAGTGGCAGAAAAATGAAACGGGTAAATATTTCATTATATACAGTCATTGATATTCATGAGTACAGGGAAATGCTCCAGACGGGTGCAAACGGTGACATCGCCAGATTGGTCGATTCCCTCTCGTCTCATCTCCTCTCTGATTGGCTGTTTTCCTCCTATAGTTCTCCACTCTTGTGCTAATTTGGCCCTTGAGCGTCCCGCCGGCTTGTTTGGGACCATCGGTCAACACTGTCATCAGAACTGTGGACAAGAGAGAATTGTTACGCAATTTAAGAAAAAAAGTCACTAACAAAAATGGAGAATACACCCGCGTAACAACATTCTGTATAGAGGACGCATTTCTTACATTCTTAAGGAATTCCTCAGCAACGATACGGGCCCTGGCGTTGACGGACAGTTTCATCTCGCTGATCTCCTTGTCGATTTCCTCCATGAAGTGGATGACGAAGTCCACCAGCTTGTGTTTGTACATCTGCTCCGTGTGGAAGTTGGTAATCAAGAAGCTAATGTCATAACCCTGAATTAAAGCGCAAGACAGGAAATAAAAGAGAGAGTCAGACTCTGTCAAAAAGCACAAAGAAAAAGGCAGATTGGAATTATTGTGATTGTTCTGTTTATTTCAGAACAGTTGCAGCTGAAGTTTCTTCAACATTTGTGACCACAATGACCATGAGTTCTTGTGCAATAACTGGACATGTGCATACCATCTTACATTGCTACTTTTTAAAATTTAAATACGTTGTAATTTGTGTGAGGATCAGGCAGGTTCAGATAATGAATGAATGAATATAAATTGTGTATTTTCATGCCTTTAATAGGGCTGAATTCCTTCCATATGTAGTTTAAGAACACTCTCTTTGCATGTTTATTCTTCCCGTCATGCTGTACAGTATTTTTAATCTGAGGCTGAACGATGAATTAAAATAGCAATATGACCAAGTGCAATGTTCATACAGCAGCTCTGTTACAACAAAAGCGTTATGACGAGACAGATGTCCCAGCCTACAAATAAGTCTCCCAATGTAAAATTAAACATGTTTGTGTGACAGTGAAAATGAAATGTGAACATGATCATGTCTGCTAAAACCACATTTCAACCACAATGTTTATAAAAATAACTCCAATATCATTTTTTTTTTTTTTTACGTATCATTCAGTGCTATTTTAAACCTTCCTTTAACCCACGTTCCATATTATGTACTCCCCATCATTGTGTCTTTTACCTCCACAGGTTTCCTCCTCAGAATGAAAAAGTTTTCTGCTCTCATCATCATGAAACGCATGAACTTGTGGCAAAGGATCTTCTCAATCTCATCAGCCTGTAGTCGACAATAACATACATTTTATTTAGTAATGCATATTCAGTTGCAAAAGCACATTAGGGCAGCACATAATTATGAAACTCATTTTAAATCACCTGTTTGACGGCAATGCTGACTCGGACAGAGTTGATGGACCCCTCAATGAGAACTTTCTCCTTGTCATTACGGCTGATCACCACAGGCTGAAGTAAAAGCTCCTTACTGCTTCTGTAATACATCCGTTACAGACACAAATTCAGTACAAGCACACATAAAGCCTCACATATTATGGTGCTAATTTATGGCTTTGGAAATAATTAATAGTCCATGAGGGCTATTGAGGTTCCCTGTGTCTGATGTGCTGCCTGGGCGCCAGCGTTTTGAGGAAGATATCAGTGCATGGGTGAGGCATGTTCTTCAATACAAAAAGTACAGAATTTCACATCATTTTGGATGTTTATCATTATTATTATTATTACATCAGCATATACAAATGTGGAAAAGCTGCAACAGATAAAAATAAATAATATCCAAATAGTTTTAAACAAAACTCGCTAAAGAAGGACTAATCTGTGACTATTAGATTCTTTTAATGCCACATTGATTTTACATTTATTTGACTTAGGCTGTGCCCAAAGTGGCTTGAGTGGCTCCTCTAAGCCATTCAACAGCAGGAAAACCCTTGATCACATCAGCTTTTCTGTTTTCTGATTCTTAACATTATTCTTAATTCATGTTTGTTATTATGAATTATTTTTGGTAATCAGTAATTCATACACAGTCTATTTCCTTTACAAACTGAACATTTCATATGTATCTTGTCATATTTTTGCCTCACACTTGCACACACACACTGTTATCTTTGTGGTTTGTGGTTCAATAATGCTCCCAAAACAGGAGTTTAAATGTGCACTTTATTACTGTGTTACAGCACCTGCAAACAGGCAGCAGCAAGTCCCCAAGACCCAAGTTAACAGCACTGCCCATGCTTGTGTCATTTTTTTTTTTTTTTTTTTTGAACCACTAGATTTTCTTTTACAAGTTTGCACAAGTCTGTACAGGTGTGACTGCATTTGCAAATAGCCTGAAAGCACCAAAACCAGAAAGAAAGAGGGCGGGGGCATACCTGACTTCCACCTCTGGCTTGTTGTGACGCTCCACCACCTGAGAGGAGAAGTTCTCCAGGCAGAGGGCTGCCTGCAGGGTGGCCCTCACGGCGTTTAGGTAGGGGCGTAAAGTCGCTGTCTGTGGAAGAATTGAAAAAAATCAGTGTCTGGGTGGATCACACTACAGAGGAGATCTCAGGGGGTGATGCACTTGCTGTTTAGAAATGGGGACATGTGCAAAGTGAACCTCCCCTGCCAGAGAGAGACGACGCAAACAGCAGGGTCAGACTATGAGATAATGTTGGATTATCACCAAAAAGATCTGTGAGCAGGGAAGCACCTCCCTAACAAAACAACATCACTTTAATATTTAATACTGAGCTACTATTGCCCATTTAATGAAGAAACTATTATGACAGTCTGCATCAAATTAACAGCTGAAGTATATTATAAAACATAAGGCATAGATTAATGGTGTGATGCGTTCAGGTGACCGAGATTCACGTAGTGGTTCATATTACTTTATGTAGATACATTACTGTGTCTGCACGAAAGGTATTCACATCTTTTCTGCCGTCTAATAGAAGAAGTTTACGATAGGTTTTACGGTCAAAAAGGCAGGAAAAAATTGACCAAGAGGAAAAGACAGCTCAGCTCAATCTCACTTCAGTGTCTGCAAACCCTGTCAAGGATGCCCGTCCGCACAACGAGCCACAAACTCCTACAGACACAAACGCAGCGCTAGCTAAATAATCTCTGTCTGAATGTATCGGCAGCTAGCATGGATATATAGCTAAATATAAGAAATAAAGACACATTTAGTGGTGCTCTTACCATTTTGTGCCGTAGAAGACGGAAGTTCTACTGCCACGCCTGGGACTCCTCTTCCGTAAATCCTACATCGTCGGGTAAAGACGGGGTGTCTTCGGTTTTGTGTTTCACACTTCGATATGAGGAAGTGGCTAGCCTAAAAGCAGCTGTCCAACTAGATTAACTCCGCCCGTGTGGAGCGTATGGTACTCAAAACAAACGCAACATTTGAGTCGCTCAACTGTTCCCTGAATTGGAGACACATTACTTTCTTTTATGGGTGATTATAATCACTTGTAACCTATTTTTGGAAATAATATATTAATTGAAATATCACCACACATATATAGTGTTGCTAAAGAGCTGGATTATGAACTAAACTGAAAGATATTTTATTTCAGCATCCTTGTTGCAATATGGTTTCTTCCGATTGTACCATCTTGTCTTTAGTTTTATCTAATTTCTCCTCGTCGGGTTTATTTTGATGGATAGCGAGATTTTAAAATTCTCCTGGCAATTATTTTCACGGTGCTACTTCGGTGAAATATGCTGTTTTATGCTGAAATTTTGTGAAAACGGGCTATAATATGCTCTGATTTGGTTTCCCACACCCCTTTTACAGAAATGGTTTCTTCCATCATGGCCTCCATTCACCGTCGGTAACAATCGTATCTCTTAAATATCTAAAGAGGTGAGTGGATGCGACTGTTTTGTCGCTATCTAAGTCTCGCTGATTTAAAAGTTTGACATATGAAACTAATATCTTGCAAACGGAGAAATTACAGAGACGGTAATTGTCACTTTGTAGCGTTTTGGCCACTTTGGGCCCGAGTGAGGTCGCTGCTATGAGGCAGATCTGTTTGTGAATGTGCGTCGATGGGGGTGTGTGTATGTGTGTGTTTGAGAGGCCGATATTAACATTAAACATTAAAAATCACAGCTGCATTATGGGTCTCGTCACCTGTCCTTCCTCTTCACACAGTTTACTTCAACACTGCCTGGCCTCTGCTGCTCAGCACCATGAGTGAACTGAAGGACTGCCCTCCTCTGAAGTACTATGACTTCAAGCCCGTTGAACACGTTAAAGTCTGTCCCCGGTACACAGCTGTGCTCGGCCGCTCAGAGGACGATGGGATCGGGATTGAGGAGCTGGACACCCTGCAGCTGGAACTGGAGACCCTCCTGTCCTCAGCCAGCCGCCGTCTCAGAGCCCTGGAGGAGCAGAGACAGGTAAGGACATGGATGAGACTGACCTCCATGACCACGGGGGGACTCCAGGGGTTTGGGGCCCTATGAAAATATCACCATGGGCCCCACCATTGGAATGAGTGACTATTACAATACAACCACCAACAAAGTAAATGCCCAAAGCAAATGATCAGAAACAGAAAACAATCAAAACAAAAAAGAAAATCTACCTATTATAATAAAGAAGTTAAAACAATATTGGTGTTATTTACACATCTGAAAAGGAGTTGGAAGAAATAAACACTTATTTAATATTTAATTTGTGGACAGTTAATCCCTTCACATATTTAATATTGGGGCCATCAATGACAACAAAATATGGTTGAAAATTTTCAGTACAGTTGGATGCATCTTTAAAATGGTAGGGAAACCCTGGGGAATTATAAATTTGCTTGCTAGAATTTAAAAAAATTAGTCTACATATATATATATATATATATATATATATGTATATATATATATATATATATATATATATATATATATATATGTATATATATATATGTATATAATTTTACCTTCAACCTTGCTAAAAATAATTGTTATTGAGAGTAGCTTAATAATAATAGTAGCTTTGTACTTTACTACAAGTTGCAAATTGTCTTTTGGATTCCTTGGGTGTTAAATACCAATTCTAACTAAATCTAGATTTAAAAATAGTGAGTTTAAAATCCACATACTGCTGATGAACTGTAGCTGTCTGATTCATAACTAAAACATACTTAACTATTTTATGAGTATTTAGAGTTGAGCATGAACTCAATATCAGTTTTCACATTATTTCTGCCAAGGGTATGTTGGACTGCATTGACCGTCCTGTAACTTTTTGTTAGCAAATTTTTGTCTGCAAAAGTTACGCATTAGTTATTTTTTGCAGACTGATGGTCTACTTATCCTCACAGGCTCAATTCTCAGATAACTGAGATGAAATTATCAGTTGTTCAGATGCTGCTTTTGACTAATTTCTTCCTCTTTTCAGATCCTCACAGACTGGCAGGACAAAAAAGGAGATAAACGTTTTATAAAGCTAGGTAAAGACCCTGACCCTGCTGCAACATCTCGCCACAAACCAAAGAAGCAGAAGTTGGACGGCAAAGGCAGTCATGGGCCAGGTCCAGGCCCTGGTCGACCCAAATCCAAAAACCTGCAGCCTAAAGTCCCAGAGTATGAATTCACAGATGATCCACAAGACATTCCTCGCACTCCTAAAAACGATGCTCCCAATCGGTAAGAAAGGGTGTAATATTTGGTGTGCCTACATAATTTATTTCTTAACGTCAAGCATTGGTTGTATTCATCTGAGTTTCTTTCTGCCTGGTTATTTTTGAATATTTTTCAGGTTCTGGGCATCAGTTGAGCCATATTGTGCTGATATCACAAATGAAGAAATTCGATTACTTGAGGAACTTTTGAAACCTCCAGAGGATGAAGCTGAGTATTTCAAAGTATGACACAAAAAGCCCCTGTATCCGTAACCATTTTATAAACATATGTACTCAGGTAAATTACACATTTGAAGATTGAATCTCTTTCCTCTATGTGTAGATTCCAGCACTGGGGAAACACTACTCTCAGCGATGGGCTCAGGAGGATTTATTGGAAGAGCAGAGGGAAGGAGCACGAGCCAACGACAAGAAGAAGAATCTAATGGGAGGGCCGTTGTCAGAGCTGGATGCAAAAGGTGAGCGTTACTGCAGCTTTTACCCTTAGGTTACATCCACACTTATGCGCTTATAACCTAAGGGTGTTGCTTTCCTTGAATCACTTTCATTTTAAAACAATTTCCATCAGCATTAGGCTTTTAGCAAGGTTTCAGAAATAGTCTCCAACATTCTAACACTCTGCATATCACATGACTGGAGGGATTATAACACCAGTAGATATAGGAAATATTGCATACTGTTTGCTGTCGATGTAAGCAGTGGCATCATGATTAAAAAGCAGAATTTAGGAGCACAAAAGCAGAGGTAACAAAAACAAATTCACCTCTAATTCAGTGTCTGTATAAAATTAATAACTCAACGACAACTTCTTCTCTTCTTTTGGAAAGGGTTGTGTAAAAGGGCATTAAACAATCAGGGATGGATATATAATGACTGATGAGAGCCAATCAGGCCGTGAATGTGAGTGACTGTACCATTGTTTCTACAAGTCAGTGTTTTTGTCTCTCCACAGAAAAGCACAACTCCAGAGTTTCCAACCTAAAACAGGGTCAGTAGTGTTTTCAAAAGGAGGTTAAAACACTGGAGTACTGCACACATTCGGTGTAAACGCAGCAAAAGCTTTGCAAAAATGTGTTACTGTGGACTTACCCTTGGATGGCTACTGTTATTGCACACCATGTATTTACCCCCTTCATCCTCATCTAGATGTGGAGACTCTGCTGAAAAAGTCAGAAGCTCAACATGAATCTCCAGAAGACGGCTGTCCCTTTGGTCCGCTCACACAGCGTCTGCTCCAGGCCCTCGTAGAGGTCAGCCATATCATAGACCAACTGAATGAAAATATACTTTGAAAACACTTCATTGTCACTGTAAAGGATCATATTTTTCTGCTTTTTTTCCACAGGAGAACATTATATCCCCCATGGAGGATTCTCCTATACCAGATATTTCAGGGAAGGATGCTAATGATGGTGCTGGAACTTCCCCTCGAAGCCAAGGAAAAGCTTTCAGGTATTTTTGCATCAATATGTGAGCAAACACAGGCTTAATGTTATACCCAAGTGTCAGAAACATTTTTTGCAATTTTCACACACTCATGTACAGGCTGCAACATCCTGCCTGTGTTTTTCTAAATGATATTGAACTGCTTTCATTGGCAGAAGTGGAGGAATTATTCAGGCCTTAAGATGAAAAAAGTGTAAACAGTAGGCTCAGATTTTTACAGCCAAAATGTACAAAATGTTTTAAAGTGCCAGTTTATCACGACTAACAAACATGTCATAGCATTCCTTACACAAATGTAGAAAAATCTAAAGGAAAATTTCTAAAGAACAACAGTGTAAAGTACTGTTATAAGTAAAAGTCCTTATTTAACTGAAAGTACAAAATGTATTGGCATAGAAATATATAGTGAAAGCACTTAAGTAAATAATATATCATTGGACATATGTTGCAAAGCAAAAATATTAATATTTGTCTTTGTAGTGTAATGTAGTAGAAGTATATCAAGCAGAATAAATTACGATAATTCAATTTAAGTATAAACGCCTTATATTTTGCCTTCTTGATGCCTTGACTCAACAAAGTTTATTAAAGGGATAAAGTGTTTGGTTTTTTTTCCACATTTCCAGCGTTCCTCACACTCGTTCACTGGAGGCAAGGATTAAAGAGGAGTTGGTAGCTCAAGGGCTGCTGGACTCTGAGGAGAGACCTGGACCCGGAGGAGACTCAGAGGATGAGGTCTTGGCTGAGCTCCAGAAGAGACAGGCAGAACTCAAAGCCTTGAGTGCCCACAACAGAGCCCGCAAGCAGGAGCTGCTCCGGTGAGGATACAGAAACATACTAAGATTTACATTTTATAGATTTTATGTCTTAGAAGCCATTAACTTGTCTAAACAACACAGTTTATTTAATGTCATTTCATTTTGTCATGTGAGTGAAGTTCTTCTGCATGAAAATCCACTATTCTTTTGTTACAAAGATTCCAAGGCTTCTCTGAGTTTAGTGTAATACTTTATTTTACTTTATTTATTTTATTTATTTATAGAGCACTTTTCACAGACAGAGTCACAAAGTGCTTTATCAATTCAAATCAGAATCAAATTAAGTTTACAGAGACCCAACAGAATCCTGTTGACACTTGTGTTTTTAACTGTTGGCAACCTTGTGATGATTATCCTCTCTAGTAACGGTATTCCTACATTTTGCTCTGCACAGGGCCACACATATATTGTATAGTATTATATTTTCCTGCAATACTTGAAGAAAATCCCAGTTTGTAAAAAACCCAGCCTTAAAATTGGTTACAAAAGATTTTGAATGGTTTTAAAGTCATTGAATTCAAGTGTTTAATACCTTTTTACCTTGTGTAATACCTTTTTACTTATTCTTTGTTAAAAGTATCTTTTACCTACATGAGAGTTATTACTGTAATATAAAAACATAACAGAAACTGGATACCTTTCTTTTCAAAGGCCTTAAAATTTGGCAAATACTGGTAAAAGAATTGAACTTGTAATTAACTGGAATTATTACTTTTTTTTTTTTTTGTCTTAATTTCTGTCTGCCAGGTTGGCGAAGGAGGAGATGCGAAAGCAGGAACTGAGGCAGCGAGTCCGTGTGTCTGACAACGAAGTCATGGAAGGATTTCGTCGAATCATGGCAGCCAGGCAGAAGAAACGTACTCCAACCAAAAAGGAGAAGGACCAAGCCTGGAAAGCGCTGAAGGAGAGAGAGAGCATCCTGAAGCTACTGGATGGATAGAGGAAGCAACAGGTTGAGTGGAGAGAACAGATTTGACTGGAGTCACCATTTTCTGACAGAATGAGGCAAACTGGACATTTGTAACATCTGCAGTAGAGGATGGTACCGTTTACTGCAGGCCTGTGTTATTTGAGTAGAGACATTTCTGTAGTGTTTATGTCACGTACAGCAGCAAACTCATTTCATTGGTAACACAGAGTACACATCAGAGACCTTTTCACCTTTTGTTGTATTTCTTTCCTTTGTTGGTTTAATTTTTATGTTGCTTTTTTATTTTGTTTATCATTGTAATATTTTGGAGAAAAAAAACTACACTTGAATGTTTGAATAAAATGGTGCAGCATACACACGGTTTGTGCATGTGTATGAAATGCAAAATGTGCACTGAAGTCTTTTGTTCTGTGCTGATGTAAAATTGTGTGTGTACAGGGTATTGTCCAGGGAAAAGCATAAAATTGAAATCAGTGAGGCAGTGATGTTTCCCAAAAAATGACCCCATGTCTGAGTATAAGCTGAAAAGTTCAGCAATCTAAGAGCACCAGTTTTTCCAACATTTTGTCTATTTTGTGACAAAAATGCCTGTTTTTGATTCTTCGGGACACACTGAACACAATGTCTTGTTCCCATTAAAAATTCATGAAAACAAACGCAGGTCACAGAAGGACATTTTTATTATTGTCCATATTGAAACAAAATGCAAACCACTTAATTACAGTATAGTATAAATTATAAATATTCCACAATACATTTAATAGCCATATTTCACACAAAGTAGGGTGTGACTTTTTCTTTTACTGAATGCAGTTTATTGAAAACAAGAAAGTGAATGCCTACAACAGTATTTAAAACATACTTTGTTGAATTTTAGATTTTGTCTTTATTATGTACTTAATTGTTTTTGAGATCAAAAGTGACCTGATTTACTTTTCCCTGTGACGTAAAAGCTATAGTATTTAAGCTAACAATTCTTTCTTTAGTAAAATATTTTGTATGATCTAAATTTAATAAATGTTTCAATTATGTGTGTGGATGTAATGCTTTATTTGAACTCTGGTAAAATATTGTCCACGACTCAAATGACAAAATACCTGCAGACAACTCGACTAAAGCTAGCTAGCACTTACGGTTTTTAATGGTGAGTGCCGTTTAAAGCAAAAACAAACACTTCGATTAGATTGAAACTGTGGTTCAACTGGTTCACTGGTCAGTTACACTCGGTTCCATCTTTGTTTCCTGGAGGAAACAAGGAAAGTTTTGTCCTAGTTTACTCTCACCTTTAACTCCACTAGATGGCAGCCGCCATCTTTACAAACGGCCCAGTGTAGCATGTCAGCATTTCCATATCAAAGGGCATGTGGTCGCCTGCATTTCTTCAGAGCAGTTAAATATTGATATACTGCATGTGTGAGTGGGATGTGTGTCCAGTCTTTATCCAGTTCCATCCCAGGATAAAGCAGAGTCATTGAGTTTTACAGCCTATAGCTATGAGTTTGAAGGACACGCACTTCCACACGGAGACCAGTGTGTATACAGTCAACATCCACAGCTACTGGTCTCACAGGTGGGTCATATAATGTGAAAAAAAAGGGTTCCCCGTCAGTATATCTCACAGCAGGTTACATCTGTTTTTAACGGTATTTTTGAACATCGTTGTACCTGTGTGATAATCATTTCGGTCAAGACTCCCTAAAAGTAATAGTTGCCTAAAATCATAAGGGTTCAGCCCCAAAGTGTAGGAGGAAGTGTAGAAAATTAGCTAGTTTGAACTAGCTAGCAT
This sequence comes from Sphaeramia orbicularis, assembly GCF_902148855.1. Lineage (NCBI taxonomy): Eukaryota > Metazoa > Chordata > Actinopteri > Kurtiformes > Apogonidae > Sphaeramia > Sphaeramia orbicularis. The sequence continues at coordinate 19,641,677 of NC_043961.1, read as the reverse complement.
CATGCTAATTACTATCAGAGAAGATGATAAGAAAAACATTCAAAGTAAAACCTATCTGTTGCTACTTTTACCTCTATATCTAATGTTTGTTTTTATTGTTACTGTTTTCCTTCGTTGTGAATTCTGTCTGTGGCTTACTTTGTGTTGCCTAGCTGTCATGTATGAGTCATGGCTGTAACATGATTGTTTGGACTCTGCAGCCTGTCATTGTGACTCAAGAGTTTCTGGGGAAAACAACTGCTCAGATTCATGCACAGATGCAAAGGCAACATCAGTGCAACAGGTATGTGTCTGAAACTAACATGTGCAAAGTAGCAGACAGGTGTGTTCTGTCTGCAAAGTCACAGACATCTTATCAAAATTGTGTTGGACTTGATACTCATGGCAGGAGTGACACAGTCTAGGACATCCATGAGATTTTATTTGGGTAAAGAACTTTAAATAAGAAGTGCAGCATTTGATAAAGTTTGGATTGTTTGTTCTTTTTTTACTAAGAGACATAGGAGTGGTTCTTAGACATTTACAGCTACAGACCCAAAAGTGAAAGTCAATATATCCTCAGGCCTCAAACTTACAAAAAGTAGGTCATGAATTGCCATCGAGCTAAATTTTCAGTCTTCCACTGTCAAAACACAACCTCTAAAATGTCTGTGTAGGTTCTCATTTGCCCAGGTCATCGTTCCTCTTAGTAGTTCTTCTCGGTTCAACTGGACCAGTTTAACCTCTTGAAAACGTTTCGTCTCTGAACCGAGTTGAACCGGGAAGAAGTACCAAGAACAACCTCTAAAAGTGTCTTTTTTGTCATTTGTTATTCTGTCACATGTTGTATGTCATTCTAATCTTTTTGCTTCTTTTACATCACCTTTTGTCCACCCTAAGTTTGAGAAACACAGGTACATATGATTGAATCTAGTATGAATTTGATGGTGATGGTTTGTCCTGTTAAGAAAATATGGTTTCTTTCATGTATCTAAGTCATCTTATCATACTGAAATTTGATTGATTGATTTATTTTTAAAGAAATGACATCAGCATTTGCATGTATCATGGCCAGACCCCTAGTAGGTTGTCTACTCAAGCCTATTCAATCTGCTATAATTTAACTTGACTATTTACAGAATGGTTGAAAAAAGCCCATGTGTGGTGTCCTTGAACACATCTCAGACTAACAAAAGCTCAGTCATCATGTAAAGACCCTTCAATTTAGGCTGGTGTCCCCTACGCAAATGAATAATGCCCACGGCCTGTATGTATGAAAGCTTTTAATAACATGCAGACCTATTGAATCCTCCTCACAGGTGAATGAGAGGCTGAATAGATAGTAGCTGCTGTGGCCCCTCGAGGCTGGGCGTATCGTGCACTGCTTTTGTTGCATTTGTTGTCATTAGACCTAAACTGAAGGGCAGGTGGGTTTTGTGTTGATGCACTTCATACATGCTCAGTGATGCTCACCCACTGTTTGCACATCCCATATTGAGCTGTTTTTCAAGGCTTGCCAGACACCTTTTTCATGACCCAGGTGGTGCATCCCTGAGGTTGTTTAAGACCTGTGAGGCTCGACTACAGCCGCAGCTCTGCTTCGTTACTCGCCTCTCCTCTCCCCATGTGAAATTCAGCTCTGTGGTGAGCTTCTTCACTCCTCTCTGTCATGGCCTGTAAACCTTTACTGCTGTTTGGAAAAGAGCCTCTTCACTGGAGGGCCGGGGTAAATACTTTAAATCAGCATTAAGTTTTCCTTTACAGACTGGAGGCTTTCTGCAGATCTCCGCAGGCGACGTCGGGTGGACAAAAACAGTGTAAATATCATGTGGGTAGGCTGCGCGTCGTGTGAAATGTGTTTACACGAGCACACGCACACCACAAATCCTTCTTTTCCATTGGCTCTTTGTTTTTTCAGTTTGTATGGACCATGATCCTCCGGGGCTCTCCTCCTACTCCACCTCCGTCCCTGCGTTCCTGAGCTGGAACTGAGCACTGAAACACACACACATATACATGAGGGTAAAAAGGATTTGCCATAATTCTGTTGATCCTTTGTCCTAATGCTATGTCAGCGTTCATGCTTATAACACATGCTGGATTGAAATTGTGTGAGCGATGTAGACAGAGGTTGAGACAGCTGCTGAGGCCGGCTGGTCCGCTGAGAAGAGCCTCTGTCCAGGCAGGCCACGCCTCAGCTCTCCTCCTGTACAGAGACCTATTGTCTTCAGCGCTGCTTCCACTATTCTGATGTCATGGTTTGTCCTTTCCCAGAGGGCCGAGTGTTGCTGTTGTGTAAAACCGATGACTGATTTTTTTAAGCCTGCAGTTAAAAATACAAACGATCGGACAGATGCAAGACATGGATCTTCATTACAAAAACACTCCTGTGCTCTCACCTGTTTGACCCCTCCCTCGTCTTGGTCTGGTTTGAATATTATTTGCTTCTCATTTGCATGGCAGTTGAAGCTTTTCTTGTGTGTCTCCTGAATTTGGCAGCTCATATGCAAATCAAGCCTTCCTGCCGGCCTGGGTTTTTGTTCATCAGTGAGGTCACCATGACTGCTGTTGTGGGTCCTCTTTCTTATCTGTCATGTTTTCAGGGCATTTTGGACAAGATAAGACCTTTCAGGTGCAAGATATTCTCTTACAGTATTATGATTTTAAGTCGATGGGGATCAGGTATTCCATTAAACGATAAGCACTAACTATCTTGGTAACTGATGGATTGGTTCATTTTGTCTAGTAAATGCAAAAATGCACATAAACAAAACAAAAATAGGAAGCAGGGGCTTTAATGTTTACACTAGATTATTTCTTCCCTCAAATATGAGAAGAATGGAATCATTTCATTCATATTTGTTCAAAGGTCCTCATGTTATACCTCAGATGAAACATCCATAGAGTGTATTTCCTCTACACTGTTCAGGTCTTAATGGTTCACTTTAAAGGGTTAGATATCCTCCATTTGAGTTTTGTCTTCAGGTATTAATCGAAGACATACAACTTGAGGATCCATGAGAAATTTATACATAATTTTCTTCAGCCATTTCCTAAAGCAAAATAATTGTAAAAATTCTCTTATTCCAGCTTCTTAACTTTGAATATCTCATGGTTTCTTGACTCATCTATGACAGTAATCTGAATATAGTTGAATTGTAGGTGCACCTTGAACTTTGGAAACACAGATCAATATTTTTTTTCCATTGTACAACATTTTATTGACCAGAAACACTTGAATTGACATAGAAAATATATGTTATGTTGGTAGAGTTATTGGAAGGCATCTGGGGTAAAACTAATGTTTTCTCTATTGCCACCATTATAAGACATATTCTTCAGTACCTTCTCTGAAAAAGAAAACCTCTGCTGACAGTAATCCCTCAGTCTGACCAAAAAAAAAAAAAAGACAAAATTACAGCGTTTTTTCTGAGGAAGTGTTTAAAAGTGAAGTCATCTATTATCTGAAAAACTGACAAAGAAAGTTGTTTGAGCTATTCTCTAACAATTGAAATATTATAGGTGAAAGTTCTAGAGAAATAATAATCCTTAAGAAAACTGATGATCCTAGCCTTGACACCTGTAGTTCTGTCTGGATTAGGTTCTGGAGATGAACTACAAGTTGCATTACAGTAACATTTTAGGTACATTTCAAGCACGTGTTTACTTGTCTAGTCTTAATGCTCTGTTTACTCCCTTTATCCTAAGTGTAAAAAAACAGACAGCCTTCACTAAATACCTAAAAAAAAAAGCATCTTAAGGGAATGCAAATGTAATTACATAATGCTTTTCATGGCAATTTAATGGGTTTAACTTATTAAGCAACCTTTACATTTACATGAAATTGAGAGACAGAAATACAATTAAAGGAAAGTCTAGATGATATGAAATAATAAGTCAATAATGTAATTAAAGCATGATTAGTATGATGGAAGGAAAGTCCAGTAATACAGAATTAAGGTGCAGAAGACTTAAAGTGCAGTTAGAATAAAGAACATGTAGAGTTCAACAGTAGGCACACACATGTATTTAACCTGGATTTAAAATAGTCTAAATTTGGGTTGTTTGTATCTAAGATCTACTGGCAGTTTGTCCCAGTTCTACGCAACATAACAGCTGTGCCATGTTTAGTTTTCTTGTGTTAGTAGAGTGTCAAACCGCAGATCTATTGTTAATGATGGAAAAGCCTGTCATTCATACACAATTGCGAATATCCAAGTTTTCCTTTTTCTTCTTTGTCTTCAGCTTTTAACACACTTGTTATAATTGTTTCTACTACATTAGAGGTTTCTTCTTGTTATTGCCAAAGGCACTTCACAGATGTAAACATAACTTTTAGCAAGAGATAGCACTTGTATAAAGCAAACAATTTTTACACTGAAGACAAAATCAGAGTACGATTAGAAAACAGTAGATTTGTGAGTCGAAAGTAGGTTTACGTATTTATTGAACAGAAACAATAAAATGATCCAGCTACCTTTGGGTCAAGGCGGGTACACCCCACCCCAGACATGTGGTCAGTTCATTACTGGGCTGACATAGAGACAAACAACCATTCACTCACATTACAATAAGGAATTCAACTAGAACATATCTTGGCCCCTTTTTTAAACCATTATGTGAATGATTTTTTTATTCTTTTTTTTTTTTTGAGTTGAATCATGTGGTTCCTGGAATGGAAATGCTGCACATGTCCTAGAAAGTTTTTTGCTTTTTAATCTTGATTTCTCATTTTCTTTTCATGTGTTTTTGCAGTGTGTAAATAATTAGCAAGCTTCACACTCAGTGAAGAGGATAACTTAAGGTGTTCTTTCTGCTGTTAAACATTTTGACCCAGAATTCAACAGAAGGGTTAAGGTTTTATGTGTTGTTTTTTTTTTCATCAAAAGGATCAAAGTTATGCCAAGTTTGGAGTCTTATTCATTCCTAAGCTCTTGTTTTCCCTCCTCACCTCTGCCTCGGTAGCAAAGTCCCGGGTGTTGACTCAGTGCCGCCACTGTTTGACTATACTTTGTTGGAATCACGCGGCAATAAGACAGATAAGAGTGAGAGCGAGAAAGGTGGATAAGAGCGTTCCATGTGAGAGTGCAGTGTGTCATTGGCTGTAAATTTGGACAGCAGAGGTCAAAGCTCTTGTGAAATATGTTTGGCTTTACAGACACAGCCCAGATAACAGAAGTATATAGAGTACTAAAAAGAGTTTGTATGGATATGCATGCACGTAATTCTGCGACAGTTCTTGTCACCTCAGTCTGGTATAATGGGTACGTTGGAGCAGGAGGGACTGGATCCAGCAGTTTTTGGGACTGCCATTTCTCTACGATACGCGGGGCAGGGAGAGGACATCACCGGCATTGTTTGATAATAGTCATTGTGGAGCAGAAGAGACACAATGAAAAACACTTCTCTCGCCACCCACTGCTTCTCAGTCATCCTCCCTCCATCCTTTTCCCCATGTCTCTTTCGTTTCCTCTGCTCTGTTATTATCACCCAGATCATTATCAGGCTCATGCTCCCCTTGCCACGATGGAGAGGAGGACCAGCCGCCCACATGGCTTTGGTGAGAGATTTCTAACAGCAGCAGCACAGGAGAGAGAGAGAGAAAGAGAGAGTGAGAGAGAGAGAGAGAAAAAAAACCCCAAAGAGGCTCAATAAAGTCCATCTAAATTTAGAGGCAGCAGGGTCTTTTTTCTCTTGTCCTTATAAAGAGCTGCTGGTGGATCCGGATGGACAAGAGCTGATCACCCCCCCAACCCTACCCCCACCCCGGGATGGAGAACATAACTGCTAGTGCGTGGAAACACACACAGACACACTGAGCTATGTTGTTTTGGGAAAGAAGGAACTGAAAGCCCACTGATTTTTTTCATTACATCAGAGAGAGGGTAAATAATGTTTGGAGGAACATACTAAAATAGGAGAGGTTAGAGGAAACTTCCAAAAAGAAACGAGGGGGGGGAATAAATGATGTAGGGAGGTTCCCGTCCTGAAGGTTGAAGACAGTGCAGCAGATTAAGATGTAAGATACAACTGAAGTTGTGGCCAAAAATATCTCTGTGGATGGATTATATATTTGAATTCATACCCAGACCATCTTCAGCCTCCGTCTGAAGATGCCCCTTTTTGGCTCTGTCGAAATGCTCTAATCCTGTCTCACTTACAGTCACTGTGCTTTTTCTAAAGAGAAGTTTACAGCCTTGTAAACTTGGCAGTGTCTTAAAGGAATAAGTTTGGCAAAAGTCAAATTGGTGACAGTTTGATGAGAGGCTCAATAGTGAGGCAAGACAATAAGAAGTCACTGCTTCCTGAATCTCATCATGTAAAATTATCCACATATAACCAGTGTTGGGACCAGAGAAGGATGTTGATGTAGTTTGTAGGTAGTTCAGCTACATCCACATGTATTCTGTTGCTGGAGCATCACTTGCAAACCATTCAGCATTTTTTTTTTTTTTTACCATATCTTCAGTTATGTGTTGAAGTGTTGCCTTGTGCTGTTTCATCAGTCATTAACATCTACCACATTTAGATTTTGTGGGGGCTGAGGGGATATGATATCCTCTGAAAGGTCCTGTTTGTGTAGGTAACCACTGAAATAGAGTGATAAAAAGACTGGAACTGTTGTTATTATTGTTTTTAACCATTTCATCCTAAGTTTAAAATATTTTGCAGTAAACCTCATCAGATAGCATTTTGCTAGCATGTGACTTTTATGTATTATATGCTGCTGTAATTTCAGCACAGTCACCTACCGTAAGCTCACATTTTAATTTTTGTTGGTGTTGTAATGAAGTTACTTATTTACTCAGTATCGTTATGTAAGGTGAAATATGTCCAGAGTATTGAAAACATAGCATTAAACTGCTCCTTTAGGCAAAGGTCAGTATGTAGTGTGACCTCTGTTCTCATGAGAAAATGAAGTTCAACCTGTGATAAATAATAAGAAGTAATGGAAGTTGGTGCAGTGCATACCATATGGCATATCTCAGAAATCCCCAAAAAGATTGTTTTTATTGCTGTTCCTGTACAATCCTGTTGTATCTTAATAGAGAGACTGATGAATGCATATGTACTGTAATCAGAAACTGCTAAAACAACAAACCTAATGCTGCCCTAAGAAGTTTGCACAGCACTGTGGTTTCATTTTTCAAACAATAATTCTCTCTATATTTGCTGCATTTCCACTGATTGGTAGATGCAAGGTAGTTTCTCCAACACTGCTTTTAAAGTTTTATTTAGTGAGGCCTAAATGTGCTCATGGTCAAACTTTGTGTTGTCAAGTAGCTGTAATCTCCTTGTAGGTGAGAAAGAAACAATTCCCTTGCTTTTTTCAAATATACTGTATTTACATCTGATATTTTCCCTAAAATGGAGTTTCCAACAGTTTAACCCTTTAACAACAGCAATCTCTCCGATGCTGCATTTTACACTTTACAGCATTCAAATTACTGTAACTCCTGAATCATTTGTGCTATCCACAAAATTCAAATGGCATTAGAAGAATGACATCCTGAGCTTTCTGACACTATATAACACTTTATGGCAGCAGTGTGAGACTCTATTACAAGTAGAAAGGAACTGTTTCAGAGACTTCCACACATGCTAAAAAACGTCTGGAAATGACAAAAAATATGAAGCGATAATATGGATACTGAATGTTTAAGGCAAAAAAGCATGTTTGAGCAGATGTAAAATAGTTAATAGTTTATTTCTGCAATCTCAAAAAGTTTCGTTATGGACATTTACAGTTGTTTCTGATAATAATATGCTAAAAACTTCAAGTCCTTTTAAGCCTGTATTATTTATAATAATGATAATTAATGGCCAGATATTGAAAGTTAAGCTGAAAACAGTGGTGCAAAAGAATTGGCAAAAAAGACATTTTCTGACACTTTTATTGCAAAGAAAACATGAAGAAACCTAGGCAATCTGTTACAATGGCAGTCTTAAAAGGGTTAAAAGAGAAAAATGTTGATACTCGCCGGCTTATCAGCCACAAATAGATGAAGTCTTCATTCTGGATGTGTCCTTCACAACATGTTTACAATTTCATCAGTGTAAGTGACTCATATGATTTCCTCCTACATCCCATGCACTGTTGCAGTCTGTCTGAAGTGCACTTTCTATAACATTAGCAGCTGCTTCCCCCGCCACTTTTTCATTGAATAAAAGCCCACTGTAAGTCATACTGAAAAGACGACACCCGCCTTTGAACACTAACAGCTCACTTGTAGTGCAGTAATTTTACACGTGGACACAGATAAAGTGTTTGCCATGCTCTGTGTGAAGTAAACAAGCGGTCATTTTTGCAGCTGTCTTCATATGCCAGTGGTGACAGCAGAAGTTCAGAAGTCAAGCGCAGGGAAAAAAGGTTTACTGTGGGTTTTGTCATCCTCTTTTACACCTGTTGCCTACTGTCCCCTGTGGTGTGTGTGTGTGTGTTTATGGCCAAACACTGATGTGGACACACGCGGTGGTTTTGTTTTGGCTGTCTTGATCAGAGGCCGTGCACTAAAGGCAAGCACGGAAAGCCTAAAAAAACATCATACACAGACACACACAGAACATCAGCACTTGTTACATAAGAGCTCCTCTTCCACACAGACGACTCAGCACAACAGCGCAGTCTGACAGAGTCAGTGTCAAACTCTGCATGAGGGAGAAAATGGGCATAATTCGTGCATGACCACTCAGTTGCTGCAGTGTGCACAGCTGAAGTGGATCAATCTGTGTGTGTATGTGTGTGTGAGTGTGTGACTGTGTCAGTTTGTGGTCATGAAAGCCCCACAGAGAGAGGAAACTCAGCTGTCAGTAGTTGTCAGCAGTGGGCCTCTCTTTTCTTTCTGGTTTTCTTTACTGAACCTGTTGTAGTTACCCCCCTCCCCATACACCCGTTTGTTTGCCTTCCTCCTCTTCTCTGCCCCCTGACAGGCTGCATTTGAGGTCGAGGTGGAGGCCCTGTTCTTTGGTGCGAGCATGTTGCCCAGAGATAAGGAAATGTTGCTCAAAACCAACACCCCCCCCCCTCTTCTGAACTGAAAATGCTACGCTCACACATTACATTACAACACATGCAGCAAACAAGTGTCACCAGCTCTGAGACGGGCAGCGTCTACAGCTGGTTATTGTATGAATCTCACAAACAAGGGCTTTGACCTCCCTTCACCCTTGGATTTAGCTCTTCTCGCCAACTCCCCTCATCTCCTGCCTTCCTGTATTCTATCCACCCTGTCTTACCCGGTGCAGGGTGTTACCCATGCTGCATTAGCTGCTCACATGCAGAATGACACAGAACAAACAGCCTCTCTCTTGCTTCATGTTTGAGGGGATGAAATCTTTTCTGTGTGTGCACGCCAGCGTTGCCAGATCGCTGTAGCGTGGTGTGAAATGGACATGGGGGAAGATGTGGGGCTGAAAGCGTCTGTGGCGCCTCAACATTGCCGTTGGGAGTTGTGGGGGTGGGATAGGGTTTGTGAGTAAGGGGAGTGTGAGGGGCAAACTCAGATCACATTACAGAGCAGAAGATGGCGAGTGAAGACCACTGTGTTAATGGGAAACACGTTTATGAAATCTGCACATGGATAGATTCATAGACTCACATCCACAGATGCCCACTAGTGACATACAGTTAATCACTTCACTCCACTCAGGAGTGCAACCTGCTCCAGCTGGCTTTGCGTCTGCATTTCTTTGTCAGATCGACTAATTAATCCCGCTTCACTCCCATTTGTGTTGATAAACTGAATACACAAGTATCAGTTCATTGTGGGGGTCTGTATGTCCTCTGGCTCGTCTCATTATCACCAGCCACAGTGGAAGTGCCAGAAGGAGCTGGAGGTGTGAGAGTGGCATGTAGGGCAGCTGATAGGATACAGACCTGCTGTCGGATAAGAACTTGTTTCTTCGAGAGCCCTGATCCATAAATACCTCACGCTTTATCACACCCTGATTCCAAATCTTTCCAGCTGTTTCTCAGACTCCGTCATTATCTAAATGGATATACATCCCAAGTTATAACTTATCAAGCCTGAAATGATAAAAATACAATTATTTTTTAATATTTCAGGGTTTGTGTGTGTTCAGTTCAGTTTGTGTTGCTGTTTGTTTTCCAGACAGTTATCAGTTTATACCTGATATAAGCTACAGTATTTGTTATTTACGATGTAATACTGTGTTTATAATGATGTAATACTGTGTTTATAATCCCTCCAGTTCAATGTTAAAACTCACAGTAGATATTGTTAAATATTGAGTTTTACTTTATTCATTTGGTGTGACACTCAGCATAAAGGCTTTTAAGTATTTTTGTTTTTTTTATGTTTGAGTTACTCTTCCAGTTCCAAATATTGGTCTTTTTTAAAACATTTTTTTTTTGTTTTCAGGTAAATCTGTCCATATACTTTTAAGAAGCTCAGACCTAGAATAAGAATGAGACTGACTGAACCATTTCATCATCACATATTTATAGGGAAAATTTCCTGCCAAACTTGTACAAATACCCATTTTTTAATTGCTTTTTCACATTGACAGAATAAAAGACAGACTCTTACTTGTTTTTGTTTGAGTAACAGATGAGATAATGGGTGTGCTCTGTTTTATCTGTTTTCTTTTTGTGATCCCACACCAGGTATTCATGGTACACTTGCTGCCAAAACAACAATTTTTGTCAAGACAAAGGAGCGTGTTTACCAAATACCAACATTGGTTTTAGACTAATCTTTCTTGCTGAACCTGCTGAATTTTGTTTGTGCATTTCAATGATCAGGTTCCTCAACTTGTTGGTAGTTTATTGACACTGTTGGGCTCCGTTGTATGTCTTTTAAAGCATTATTTCCTTGTTGCTTTTTGGCCTTTTTCCATGTCTGTTACACCTGAGTAAAAGGGATTATTATGTAGAGGCTTTATTTCATCCCTACGTTTCCTGTCAGATAGAAACTTAAAACTCAACCATGTCATCAAGGTGACGTGACAAGCTGAGTATTTTTTTTCGCGCCATTCTTCGCGGTATTACAGGCTCAGGAATTCCAGCTATAGGGTAGTTATTTATTAGTGACAATGAGTGACTATGGTTATAAGTGCCAGTTTCTGCTTTTACAGTCAAAACCATGGTTATGGTTAACAAGTTTGTATTCAGTGTTTTTTTTAGCAAGTATTTAACTGTTTTCTTTCATTGTGTTGTCATGCTTTCAGTGGCTCTAAGACCGAGGTGTCAAAGTCATTTTAGTTCAGGGACCACATTCAGCTCAATATGATCGGAAGTGGGCCCGACCAGTAAAATCATCAACTGTGAAAAATGTAAAATTACATTATGAAAATGTTTGCATCTACAAAGTTTCTTTAAAAATGTGAATAACATGAACAACCTAATATTTCATAATGAAAATAGAGGCAGTTTTAACAATAAAATATCTCATTTTATTGTTTACACATGTGCATTACAACTTACAGATCACAATGGATCTACAAATACACAAAACATTTGGTAACAGGCAGAATATTGTTAAAATTACACTTACTTCTCTGAAGACATTTCATGTTGTTCTTATTTGTTCAGGTTATTCACATTTTGTGTGAAAGGATAATTTGTAAATCAACATTGTAATTGTTAACATTTGTATGAAATTTTGCTTTTTACACTAAAACAAAGAGAAAAATTTGTTTAAAAAAATATTTATTTATTTATTTATTTATTTATTTTACTGGTCTGATCCACTTTAGATCATATTGGTCTGTATGTGGAACCTGAACTAAAAAGATTTTAACGCAATTGATTGGTAATGTCTTCAGTGTAATTTTCATTTCCAAAAATTCCTCCCATGGGCTGGATTGGACTCTTTGGCGGGCCGTTTTTGGTCCATGGGCCATAAATTTGACACCTATGCTTTCAGAGGTTGGTTTGCTGTTTGTTCCCAGTAATCTGCTGACTCTCTCCAGACTTGTGTCCATGTTATCTGCATTGGCTGTTGGTGCGAGAAAAAGGCCATGGGAGAAGGCACGTGTGAGGCCTGGTCATTTCTCCAGAGAATCTCGATAAATTTAGTCCGTATCTGAGACCAAGTATCTGATGCCACAGCACTGATAATCTGCAGGACACGGCAGACACAGCAGGATCTACAGACAGGCCCAGTCAGGTGCATTATAGGCACCATTTAACAGGGGACATTATTGTGAATGGGATGTTTGGATGAGCTTAATGCAAGATCATTAACCATTAAGAAAATAATGAGGCTATAAAATCACTATTTATGATTCCTCTACAAACATTTATTTCCAAACAAGGTTAAATGAGAAGTGCTCAAAGGGATGCTCATAAGTGTCATTTATCATCCTGAATCTATTCATCTTTAAAATAGAAGATTATTCATGTTGTGATGTTATTATAATACTGTTACTTTTATTACTTATCATAGAACAATCACTGTGGCTTTTTTAGTAACATAATATTATAGTAGCGTTAACATTTTACGCAACCATAATCCATAAACTACATGTAAATGAAGGATTTTGACAGTCAAGGGGAAGTAATCACATCTTTTATAGAAATTTCACTACAAATAAAAGTAGTATTCAAAGCCTTACTTAAGTAAAAATCATGATGTCAGCTGTCAATAATTATCAGGATAAATGTCAAATGAATATTTCTTTTAAGATTAAAGGAGTGAGAATCTTAGAAATTGTTGCTTTGAAATTATTTTATAGTCAGAATGTGATCTCCAGCAGTGCATCGTATTCTGTAAAATCATTATAGGTCTGTTGTGTCATCACTGTGTCAGAACCATGTATGTCTGAAAAATTTACTTTTTAGGAGCTCAGAATGCATTTGTGACAATGCAAAGCTAATCCAACAGGGTTAATGTAAGAAGGAGCATAATTTGATATTAACCCATGAAGAAACACTGTAAAGAAACACTTTGTGCATTTAGTAACAAAAACTGGTAGAAAAATATAGTGTAAAAGTGTTAAAGGAGTGATATTTAGCTTTTATTTATGCATTTTAAAACATTTCCCTGTGGTCTACATAAACTGTAAATGCTATGCTTGGGTCTGAATTCTTCATTAATTCAACTTCACAGGTCCATCTTCAACCCTATTTCTGAGTAATGACACTAGAAAGGTCATTTTTGAGCACTGGCCCTTTAAATGCAAATGAGCCACTTCATGCCCCACCCCCTCCAGGTTGTTGGCTGTGCTGCTCTGTCCCGTTCAACCAACAACTGAACATTTTAGGTAATCGGCTCAAAGTTTGGACATATTTTCTGTATGGACTACAACCGCTGCTGCTGACAAACAGTTATGGTATACTCAGAGAAATGTTCGTCGAAAGTCTTGACCTTATATGTGCAAATGTTGTGACGTAACTAGTTATAGACGCAACAAATTAAGAAGGAATTAAAATGGGTTGTAGAAATCCACTCGATTTTTGCCAAAATGAATATAAAGATAGCTTTCCAGCACCTGGAGGGTTCAAATTCAAACTTTTTGAACTGTTCGGGTCCAAATACACAAATAAATGTACCAAAGACTACTAAAAGTGGGTTTAGCAAAATATGACCCTTTTAAGATAGATGCTTAAGGTAGAACTACTTAAAAGTACTTCTTTGTTCTTACATTCCATCACTGTGTGTCAGTTTTGTTTATGTAAACCTATGTGATGATACAGTTAGACTGCATTTTTCTCATACTAACACAAGCCACTTAGATGATGTGTTACATGAGGTGAAGAGATGCTGGTGAACCTGAGCGACAAACAAGATGCCTTTACAAGGTCGTGATTAAAGTCAAGCTGAGGTCTGATAAGGTGGCACTGTATTTATGACAGTTCTGAGGAATCCCTTGACGTCAGAGTTGCACGACACAGCGAGAAGCGTGTGGAGAGTGAGATTTGACTCAACCTACTTTGTATGTACGTGTGAAAGAGAGACAGGGGGGTTGAAGAGAGGGGGAGAGTCAAAGCTAGAGACCGAGAGGCCTAATGGTGACTCAGCATAACAAGGTCTGCTGGGCTTGGATGACCTCGTTCATCAAACTGACACCCGGCTCTGTTTCTCCTCTTCCCAGTTGTGATTCACAAGGAGAAGTCAAGAATGAGAAGAGATAGAGGAAGAGAAAGAGAGGGAAGGGAGTGGTGAGGAAAGGAGGGAGGGAGGGAGGTAGGAACTTAAGCAGAAACAGGACTGTTAAAACCGGAGTGGGGAAGATGAGCTGGAAGGAAAAACACAAATGACATGCTGAAAAGTTGAGTAAATAAATGTGCGAGTGAGAACAGAACCAGAGCAGAGGGAGGTCAGATAGTGAAAGATAAACAGTGACAAAGCAAAGAGACTGCAGTAACAAACAGTAAACACAGAAATAGCAAGGACATCAATTCTGTTGAACACAGTGTGTTTAACAATTTGTGACATGATTCAGCTATAAAACTGCTCTTGTCATTTGTGCTGCCATTCTCTCCAGCATGTCCTAACACTCTCTATGGCTTTTGGCAAGCCCTTTTTTAAGCTTGCTTGCTGCAACGCCAGTGTTTCCTCCTGAGCACACAACGCTGTCATACAGAAAAACAAAAAGCAGACAGTTTACACACCTTCAGTGGGTGTCTTCGCAAACTTGAGAAACTGTGTTTGAGTCATAATACAGCCATTAAAGATGATGAAACAATAGTGTGAAATACAAGTGAAAAGAAGAAGAGACAATAACTGAGTGATTTCACTGCATGGCACAAAAAGCCTACAGAAACCAAAGCATTAGAATGTTAAATCACACCTTTGTTGACAAATGAAAGAAGTGAGAGCCTGGCTCTTATGAATTCAGACCAAATTGGATTAATCGGTGATAAATACAGAACTCTGGCTGTAACCTGAGTTCACTTGTACTGTTACTCAAATGTCATACGTAACTGTTGATTCATGTTTGATAAATAGACTTTGAATGTAGTGGTCTTTTCCTGTGTTCTCAACAGGGAAGAAATTTTTAAATGTGATTCCAAAAAAATCTAAATCTAAAATATTAGCGGGAAGATTTTGATTGTACAGTCAAACATAAACAAAATGGAACTGCATGAAACTTCCATTTATTTTGTGAACACACACAGACACAAAAGGCTGACATATTTCACACACCATCTGTTTTTTTCATAACCTTGAGTCTCTTTGAGATTGAAAGATGACGAAACAATAGTACGAACTAAACCTGAAAAGAATGAAAGGACATGGTGTCTCAGAATGATTTAATGGCAGTATTTCAGGAGTCACGTCTGAAGGGATTTCACTCAAAACAAAGCACAAACCACCTATGGAAACCAAAGCCTTATTGTAAACAGTCATTGGCAGGAGAAATTACAGCCTTTTTTATCCTAAGTGAATTATAAACACAAGCTGAATGAATAAAACATATTAATGCTTAGGTAACCATCATTTGTGAACTGCTTTATACATATTTTACACATTGTCTTTGTGTTTGGTGACAAACTTGAGCCACTTAGTTTGAGAAAGAACGTAGCTCTAAAAGCTGAGGTAACCCAGAGACTATCAGGTGAACTAAAAAGTCCGCGTCTCTGCAATTTAAGTGCAGAATTTCAGGAGTAAATAAGCTCTGAAACGATTTCGATCAAAACAAAGCAGCCCAAAAAAACCCCAAAAAACTATAGAAACCAGAGCCATATTGTAAATCATCATTGGTGGAATAAATTACACCCTTTTTGTCCTGGGTAAGGGCAAAAAGATAATGGATGTGTTTTTGTTTCTGCCAACCTTGCCTGTGTTTTGTTCTTGGGGCCTAAGTGGGGCTTAGAAGTGACACATCTTTTAAAGTAGCTGATGTAAGCACAAACATGTAGAGACGCTGCTGGGTAACAGAGAGCCGAGTTTGTTTGAGTGAATTTAAAAAAAAAAAAAACAGTTGCTTGCAGCTCAGGGAAAGGACTTCAAAAAACCTGTTTTTTTTTTGTTTTTTTTTCTTGCTCGAAACTCTCAGCAGCAGAGTGTGCACGTGAATGTGTTGGCTGCGGGAACACCCAGCACCCCTGGCAGGTGGTGGTGTTGTGGCTTGATAAAAGTCTTGGCCTCCTGTTCCCCTTCTGCCCCCCTTCCCCCAAACAGGATCTAACAGCACACACAGACTTGATAACAAGAACACAAACACACATCTGAACCCCACAGGGTTCATCAGAGTATTGCCAAAGCATGATCAGTTTCATTATGAACACAGTGACACGAACTGTAAAAAACAACTTCCATGGTGGCATTTAAACCCTCATTTAACTTCTACTTTCTGTTGCTTCATCTCTAAAGTCAAAGGAAAAGTCAAGAGGCAGTTTTATGTACAAATTCTTTATTTCAGTTTTTTTTTTGTTATGGCTTCTTGAGGGGACTGTAAAAGACAGTTTCATTGAAAAAAATCTAGACAATTTCTGATGCAACCAGTCAAGGATCTACAAACGAGTGTCTATTGTTGTTGCCATACACCGAGGCAAATCCACTGACATGGTGACAGGACAAAATGAATAAAACACAATGTGAATCTGCAGATGAACTGGACCTCTGCAGGGTAAATGACATCAGTGCCACAACTATAGTCACAGTAATAAAAAAAGTCTATTTTAACTTAGTACCTCTTATAAATACCTAACATAAATATTGTAAATGTACTTGTTGAATGCAAACATTTTTAAAATGCTGTACATGAATGTCCTTTGGAGAAAAAAACAGTTTGTCACAATCTCTGAAGAACAGTGTGAAAAGAATAAAAGAAAAAGACAATAAAAGAAAATACACTGGTGTTTGAGCTCAGTGTCGGCTACCTTTCAACATCGATACATAGCACTCTTGGTCCCCATTTCCCACGTACTGCATGCGATTATCTACATCCGTCTGAAATGACCAGCCGGATTGGTGTGACTGACAGCTGCAAACAGACGCGTCTCTACGCTGTGTTCAGAGGGTCGTGACGGTGGAGCGAGCACTTCAAAAATCAGGAGATTCAGAAAGATTTTTTTGTTTATTTATTAAGGCCTCTTTACTTTAATGAATAAAAAAAGATGCAGTCTTGACATCGCAGTCTAAAAAAAACAAAAGAACGCCCACAGCTTTGTATACTGAAACATCCCACTCTGTGTCAGTGTCCCATGTGGAGCTTTGGGAGTTTTGTTCATGGGACAGTACTTTACCTCACCGTGGATATGGGACACAGATAAATGGTAGAGGGCTGTCTTCACATGTTCCCATCTTTAAATGTCCATCAGTGTCTTAAAGCAGCAGTGTCTTTCATATCCACTCCAGATAGTCTGAAGGAAAGAGGCGTTAGTTGTCCCAGACATTGGTATGAACCACAGATACACAGAACTTCCACTGATTGAGCCGAAAACATTGATAATAATGGCATACAAACTTTGACATTGACATTAATACAATAATAATAATAATAATAATAATAATAATAAAGATAAACAATAATAATAATAATAACAATAATAATGGTAAAAAACTGAAGTGTCAGCTTCTGGAAGCCCTTGGAAGCGACCACATACTTTATGCTGTTTAGCTTCCCAATCTGATCCTCAACAGTCCTCCCAAATCTTTACGCAATGAGCAGGCAGCCCATCCTGATCATATAGTGCAATAGTCCCACCCTTTTTTCCTGAAATCCCCCATAGGGAGTGTCACCATCCTCTGTCCAAAGGTTCTCCTCCTCGCCGCCGCTGCTGTCCTCCTCCTCCTCCATTTCGCTGTTGCTTCTCCCTTTCTGATCACTGCATACGGTCCGGCTGAATGTGCTGCTGGGGGGCGTAGTGCAGAAAAGCTGGGGCCGGGCCACTAGCAGAGGGGAGCGTGGGGTGGACGGTGGCTGGGGCCGTGGCGGCGGCGGCCGGACCAGCGGTGGCAGCCGCTGAGGGACTGGTGGCGTAGCTGTAGCCAAGGAAGCCGGCGGGGGAGGCGGCGTACGGATACTGCTGCTCAAAGGCGGCCTGGGCATACTGGGTGTAGGCGGCGCTGTAGTCCAGGTAGGGGCTGGTGCTGACGGAGGTGGAAACCTGAGTGGGCAGCACCAGGCTGGGCTGAACAAAGGCTTGTGGGTAGACATACGGCTGGGCCAACCTGAACAGACACACAAAGAGCAAACAGAGGGGGTTAGATGAGGGGCTGCAGCAGCACAGCAGAAAAATCCCAAGGCCTGTCTCCTACTGTTTACATTGTTCCCAGACGGTGAGCGTGTTGGGAGTGTAAACTCTCTGTAGGTGTACTGAACTTACAGAGCTCACACGGATTTCCACTGTTATTAACAACTAAATAGATGAGGAGGTTAGGAGGCGAAGGTGACTCAACCCTCTGTCTCTGTCAGTTAGTAAAACCTACCAAACCTGTTAGGTAGGGCCTCCTGGGACAGACGAGAAGGAGGGGGCAGTGGGGTGGGGTGAACCATAGTGTCAGCCGTTACTGGCAGGTTTTCAAGCTCAGGCATCGGCGGAGTGTTTTAACAGCTGCTGCTCTTCACTCGCCGAACACACACTCAAACGCACACACACACTCAAAAAGGGAAGTGAGTGAAGGCAGCGCAGAAGTCACAGGTGACATATAAATCTCGTGCAGACTATCGCAGGAGATGATACTGAGCGAGTTGGAGGAGGTGACAGTGGCGAGGGAGCTCATCAGGGCCAGGCTCTGCCAGGCCTCGTGGGCCGACACTCAGGTGGAGCTGATTAGAGCTGTGGAGTCTGGGGACTGAACTGTCTCCTTTTCTGTATTTCTTTGCCTAGTGACTCCATCCATGAAGAAAAGCCTTAGAGAATGCTATTTTTACTTGAGTATCTCGGCTTTTCTTACTCCCGAGAGGGAGGGATGGCAGTGGCAGTGAGGAGAAAACCTATCCTCCATGTAAAGTGACTTTTTTGAGAGACTTTACACTTAATAAAACAATTAAAGAGGAAAACATCAACACCTGAGACAAAGACAAGACGCTTACAACAGACACCACTTTGACTTGCACTCAGCTACATCCCAGCACTGATAAAACTCCTTCCTTACATCAGGGTTTCTGCAGGTTTCAACAGGTTAAATATAGCACTTTTTAGGAATATTAACGGAATGAAAAGTATTTTTTGTTGCAGTGGGGCTGGACTTCAGTAATTGTTCTGTGAATACAGAACTGTACTGGTAGATGATGGAAGCTGGTGGATTTCTGTTATTCTGACTTCCTATGCAGCTCATAAGCCTTTATGCCCAAAGTTCCTAATTTGAGGTTTTTTTTGTTTGTTTTTTTTACATGAGGCTTCCAAATAGAGCTGAGTGATAAAAATTAAACAGAAATTACAGTAGATTTCTGTGATAACATGTATTTTTCTTTTGTCTTACATTAACATACAAAACTAATGTTTTCTTTAACATAATTTTACTCATTACTTTTTAAACATTTTATCATTTCACGTGGTTTCACCAACTTTCACTTGCCTCCAAAGTTGAAAGAAATAATGATTTGACTTTTATTGTGATTTATAGGCATCATCTGATATGGAAATGTCCCGGTGTCATAACAGTTTTTGCCATGTTGCTCAGTTTTACTTCAATTTATTTATTATTATTTAAAGCGGTTTCAACCAAACGCTAAATCCAATCAGTTTTTAAACCTGTCAAAAATCACATTTGAGGCTTAAAATTCAGATGATTGGATTTCAGACTTTTTAAAGAGCCTGCTGAAACCCTGTTACATGGACTGTATGTAAATTTCAGGCTTCATTTCCCTCTCACAGATTCAGTCCAGAAGAGAAAAAGTCATATCCGTAATGAGAGGCAGCCATGAAGTCAGCACAGCAAAAGATGGAAGCATGCACGGATAGGGATGTCATCACACTCACACTGACACACACACATACACCTTCTCCAATCCACAATTACCCCCCTCCTCCCCTGCCTTTTTTCCACCCACACACCAGTTACCACTGCAAACCCCAAACCATGCCATAATAGGGAAAGAGTCACACTGCAATCAGCATAACCTCTTCAGTTCATATCACACACACACAAAAAGGAAAAGATAAAAAAGCACTTCAATCCATCACAGCACACCGCACTGCACTCTCAAGCCATCACTGGCACCTTGGAGAGAGGCTGGCAGAGAGGGGGGGCTGTTAAACCCTCCTTGGGACTAGTCCTGTACTGTGGGCATCTTCTGATCCTCTGCTGGTGCACACTGGTCAGCTGGCAGCAGGGAGCAACCACAGTAGATAAGGATAAGAGGATGGCAGATAACAAAATACTACAGGTTCTACTGTGTCAGTCAAGTTAAACAGGGACAAAGAAGCAAAAAGACAGAAAAGTGCACTCTCCAACTGTTGGGAAACAACTTGCATGACCAAAACCTAAAAAATCCAGGAAAATAAAAAAGGAAATTGGATATTACAACACAAACAAATAAACTAATTGACTATTTCCAAGAATATTTCCCGAGACATCTGGCAACTAAAGCTGAAAACCTCAGTGTCAGAGCCTTTAACATATAAAAGGGAGACTACAGTGCATGTAAGCATAAGCAAATGTAGGCAACCCCCACACAGTTCAGTCTACACTCACAGTTGCACTGAGCTGCTTACAAAGAGGCATTCACATGGAGCTTTCAAAGATGACCATACATTAATGCTGCGGGGCATATGTGCTTTCACTCACATTGTGTATAATGAGACGCCTTCTCCAGAGGTTGGCCACAGGCAGTTTATCACAATCTAGGATTCAAATCATGACCTTGTGTAGGTAACATAAAATAATGTAAGCCTTAAGGGAGTTCTCCAGTATCTTTGGTAAATAGATGGAGAGGTTTAATTTTAACTAAAAGAGTGATTGGGAGTGAACTTTAACAAGGTCCCTGGGCCACAGAGATGCCAGATGCCAAGTGGTTTGTGGGAGAGTGGCAGGGGAATGTGGATGATGGCCAGAAGATCATAGGTCAGCTGGTTTTGTGCTGACGGCCAGTCGGTGTGTGTTTGACAGAGTGGCACTGTATGGAGAGCAGCGTGAGACACCAGTGAAGCACGCACACCGAAAAGCATTTCACTCTGGTCAAAGATTAGAAGTCGCATTTGTGGTTTAGTCTGTGGTTATAAGGTACAGGGGTTAAGGTCCAAGGTGATGTAGTGAGTTTATTTACATCTAATTTTAGGAAAACTCATAAAATAAACATCACAGTATAACATCTATATCAGTTCAAAAAAATAAACAAAAACAGTGCCACAAAACATAACATTAATTCAAGCATATAGATAATTCTTAAAACCCTCTTTGTGGTGAATCTGGATTGATCTTAGCGATAATCACACAGAGCACCTAAATATCTGTAGTTGATAATAGGCCTGTCATGATAATGAATGTTCGGTTGGTGTTTGTCATACAAATAACTGTAACTGATTCACTCCTCATTTTCTCTTTGCCACACCTATAGTTTAGGACAAAGACATATTATATGAGGATAATTAATTATTCGTACAATATACCTAATGAAGAAGAGCAGCCTTTAACTGGCACTGAGCTCTGAAAGACAGATATAGAACCTGAATTTCTAGTTGTAAATGGTCACATCTGACAATCAGTAGAAGATAAGCACCTCAAGATGATGGCATTCAAAGAGCTACAGTCAGATCTGAAATGATAGAAAATGTTACATTTCCTTCCCCAGCTGTTCTTATACAGATTAACTAAGAAGAATATCACAGTTATGCAAAATAATGAACTCAATTCTGTCATTTAATTGTCATAAAATTACTAGGTATTCATTGTGACATGCCTACCAGACATGACTTTCAGTGTGTCACTACTGCGGCACAAATTCTGAAAACAGAAGGCACTGGACTGAGTGGGGGAACTAAACGACACCTTTCAATGCGTGTATGATGATCCGATTCTCTGTCTTTGTTAGCAGGACTGGTTGAAAGGAGTATTCTTTGAAAGCAAGTAGGGAAAAAAAGGTGTTTTGTTTGACACCTGTAGAGGTGTGTTTCCTAGGGAGCACCCTGCCTCATTAAGCATTAGTCTGAGAATACACCTCAGATACCCCTCCCCCCTGAATCTCTTTTTCAACCCCCACCTCCTCCTCCTTCTGCTGCTTCTTCCTCCCAGTCTCACAAAGGTGTCACTTTTCTGTGTCTCTGGTAGTGACAGCGCTCTAATGGGAGAAATTAAAGTGAAAGGAGTTCAAAGGGGATAAATATGACATGGGAGGGTGGGCAGTCTGTGGACTGAGTGGGGGGAGGTGATGTGTGAGAAGAGGAGATGAATCTGCAAGCGCACCCTCCCCAAAAAAACAAAGCTCCCGGCCTCAGTGACCCCCTCTGGCCCTCTCAGTCCACAGCATCTGCTGACCACAGCTATACGCACACAGAAACACAAACACATCACTAAGTCCAAACCAGGCACACCACGACTACACACAAGTCCTGTGTTTCAAATCCTACTTCAGACCATGTCCTCGCACCATATGTTATCAAGGGGCTGAAAGAAAAGCCACTCTCTGCATCTTAGGGAGGCCTGCGTCTGTCACCCGCCAACTCAGAGGCAGGCGGACAGGTGCTCTGTGCGCCTCTCTACGTCTCGGGGGTAGTGGTCATGGGAGATTAGGGGGGTGTAAAAAGCTGTAATATGAGCCAACACCTGTCAGGCACATGCCTCAAAGCACCACTGTGCTACACATTTCAAACCCTCTGGGCTTTGGTGCCATCTACGCTCACCATGGCAGCAGGACTATGGACATAGGACGGGACTTTCCAGTGTCCTCCTAGGGTCCTGGGACATGATGGGACATGTCCCCAGTGGAGCCCTGCATTTGTCAGTTGGAGAAAGTAACATCTCACCCAAGGGAATTGAGCCAATTTGCTGTACATTCAGTGTGAGTTTGGGTTCAACAACCTCCAAAACCACCATTTTCTTATTTTGTCCTTTTCCCTGTGGAGCGCCCTGGGATTTCCATGGTGCTCTGACAACTGAAGTCATGCATAGTGTGGCAACAGATAATTATTCACATTAATGATTAACTGGAGGTCTATAAAAAAAAAAAAAATCTAGAAAAAGGGAAAGTCCTCACAGTTTCCTAAACTGATTTATTAAAATTCCTTTAAATTTGTCGAGCCAATTATCAAGATATTCACTGAAAACAAAGATAAACAGCAAATGTTTATGTATTAAAACTAGAGACCAGTAAAATCTCCTTTTCTAGCTGAGAACCTTACAAAAATTATTGTATATCTATAAAATCTGTTGCCAGCCTTTTTCCCTGAAAACATAAGTAATGATACAAGTAAAAACTATCATTATTGTAGATTATCTGTTGATAGAGTTGCATCTGTAGTTCTTGCTTGTTGACTGACTGCATTTCTCCTTAAATGGTATTCTTGTGCACAGATCTGAGGTATGTACCTTGTAGGAGCTTGAGGGCTGATATGTGAGAGCTGCAGGGGGTGACTGAAATGCTCATTAACTTCTCAGCAGACCGTGGCTCTTAGACGCTATCCTGCCTGTTTCTACAACACAACCATTTCTAGGAAGGCTTCTCAGTGACAGAGCCACTCAGGCAGGTGCACGAGAGTCAAGAGGCTCCTGACAGGAGTTAACAAGTGAGTCACACATTTACCTCTGGAATGCTCATCTATTACCACAGATATGTGAACCATCTCCCAGCCCTACACAACTCAAATATGCTAATGGGGTACTTGTGGAGTTGCACGCAGACACAGAAACTGACATGTACTGTCCAGAGGCCCTGTTTGTCAAAGAAATGGGAACCCTAGTGGCATCGCACAGAGCGTAAAAACACAAGAGAACACAACAAGCGGCCGCTCCTGCTCACTTACCCATACTGCCTCTGGATAAGAGCCGGGTGAATGGGTTGCACTCCGATGGATATGCCTGGAAGATAGGAGGCTGGCTGTCAGACATTTGCATTTACAGAGGAGGACCAGAGAACAATACACAGAGGGCAATGGAGAGAGACAGAGGCAGAGTCTGTTTGAGACCTACCACAACAATTCTGAATGCAGTACCACACTGAAAACACATCCCAACTGTAATCCCTCAGATTCTCACCTGTCTGTATGCTACGGGGCTTGGCTCCCAGGTAGGCCAGGTTGACGTTGGCTTTCCTCCCGTCGATGATAGGGTTGGGGTCTTTGCAGGCTCTCTCTGCTGCCCCTCGGTCTGTCATTGTCACCTGAAGGCAGAGTCAGACCGGTCATCATCATCAACAACAACAAAAAGGTTTTACAAGAAAAAAATGCATTTCACAGAGAACAAGAAGACACTCAGAATGTATGAGACAGGCTTTGGTCTGGCCCTCTTATCAGAAAAATCTCCCTACAGGCTTTTCACTGTTAAGATTCTGTTTTGTCTGAAGACGAGTGGAAACAACAAACAAAGCACAATGATAAGCTTTGAAAACTGCCCACAGCAGCAGTAGCCAGCCGCTCGCCTGCCACTCAGCCATGGGCAGACCTGCTGAAATATGGATCTGGGAAGAGTAACAAGGAGCTTATCCAATTAGGGACAAAATATTAAGGAGATTGGTATTAGTCCACCCCTCCTCTCTCCCTTC
The DNA here is from genome assembly GCF_902148855.1 of Sphaeramia orbicularis. NCBI lineage: Eukaryota > Metazoa > Chordata > Actinopteri > Kurtiformes > Apogonidae > Sphaeramia > Sphaeramia orbicularis. The sequence goes on along the minus strand of NC_043961.1, from coordinate 19,617,143 downwards.
TGGCATTAGACAAGCCCTTCTGTTTTGATTGCCACATTCTGCCAACTCAGAGGGTTCAGTCACCTCTGTATGTGGACCGAGAATGTAGGCCATGGCTCGCATTGTTTAAAAGGACAATTTTTTTTAAAAGGCAGTAAGTAAGCCTCTTCACAGTGGAAGGATCCAGAACAAAGCCCACTCCAGGGCCTATGTTGTGAACACACAGGAAGGAGTGAGGCTGTGTTTACACTGTGAGGAGCCTTGCTGTGGGGGGTTCTACTAATCCACCTCTGAAGTGTGTTTAGAAAAAGAAAAAAAAAAAAAAAAGGTGAGCTCAGCTTTAGGGTGCCTCCCTCCCTCCCTCCTCTCAGAAACAGAACTAACAGGTTGCCTCATGCCACACAAGAGCAGAAAGTGCTGATCAGTTCACCCCAAGCGGCAAACGGCACCCACATCCATAATCGAGCCTGTTTAACCTGAAACACCAGCCTCCATACTCAGCCGAGCTGCTCACAGAACCAGTGCTCCTTGGAGTTATGGAGCTGATGTGTAAACACAGAGCACAATTGTCTTACTATTCTGCCTTTACAAGTAAACATGCACACATAACAGTTTTCCATTCCTTCTTTGGCCTGACAGAACGTTCGAGCTGATGCGTCTTTCCAAGGTTCTGGTAAATATTTGCATTTCTTGGGCAGCTTCTGTTCTTTGTGTCAAAAGACAGAACGGCGGCCTTTATCTGCCTGGAGCACAATAAGTCACCCATTACTGGAAAAAACAGGCAGACATCTGGAGGTTCCTTGGGGTATTTTTCATTAATACAGCTGCGGCCAAGGGTCAAATTTTGATTAATGTGGCGGTAATGGACCTTAACCATAAAATGAAAGAGTGCAGCTGTGATAGGACACAGTTTATTTGAGGAATATTTCCTACTGAAGATTAGATCAAAGAAGGGGCTGAACCCAAGTTTGGAAAGACCAATTGTTGGTATGGGAATTTATTTCCCAGCAGCCAAGACTTTGTGTAAATCATGTGGTACAAACAGCAGTGCTCCAGTCCTTGACAATGGAGGGCAGGGTGTGCAAGGTCAGCCTCCCCACTGCTCCAAAATAACCATATAAAGCAACCGAGAAGACACATACATGCAGATAAACACACCTCCAAAGACATAAGCCTGGGGTGAGTGAGTAGAGGGGGGACTTCACTCTAAAGGGTGGTGGTGGGGGGGTGCATCAGACATATGTTGAAATATAATCTTCTTAGTTACCCATCAACCCCTGTGATCCCTCATCCTCATTAAGCTAAAATAACAGCCAGTCAGGCGAAAAAACAGGGATGCAGAGCAATTATGCATTCATGCTTCAGTGGAGGATTACCTTTGACATGGATATTAATGATCACATGCAACAGGGCTGTGGAAATAGGACTAAAAACACTTCTGGCATGTTTTGGCGACAACTTGGAATAGAGTAAATGTGCAGTAGATGATAGAAAAGTAGTCGGTGCGTGTGTGTACTTACAAATCCGTATCCTCTAGATTTACCGGTCTGCCTGTCCGTTATCACCACCGCCTCGTCAATGTCCCCAAAGGCCTCGAAGTACTTTCGGAGAGAGGCATCGTTCGTGTGGTAGGGCAGCCCCCCGACAAAAATCTTGGTAAAAGTAGTGTCTTTCTGCAGCGGTGTGGGATGCATGACTTCCAGGGCTCCGTTCATGAACTGATGCAGAAGCATTGGTCAGCCGGGGAGGAGAGGACCGGAGGCACAGCGGACACACAAAATTAAGTCAAGAAACGCTCAGCGACGTCCCAGCATCAGTAAAAGCCTCCGTCTTTCTCTGTGTGAAGTAGTTTTCTTCTGTGTTACCACTCACACTCGGAGCTACCAGGTGACACTGGCTGTTGCTTCTTCGCGGTGTTACGGAAATGCGCCGGGACGCTTTATCTGCCAGTGCCACGGCCACGCCCACTTACAACTATTGGCCAATCAGCGCGGGCTCTGAGTGCCAACTTGCCCCGCGGTTCCTCCTATTGGCCCGCCCCGCCGGCCGATGTGCTGCACCTGCTTTTGTCCTTTAAAACACAAAGAGAAGAAGAAGAAGTCCACATGGTGCATTGTACTACAGTAATGAGGAAGTCATTGTGGCTTTGATTAGTTTACCTGAAGTTAAAAAGCACTTAGTGGAGTCTACTTATTTCACTGTCACTCTGTGTATAACCGTGGCTTGAATAAACACCTAAACTTAATGAACTGTGAAAATGAATGACTTCCATTTAACCTTAGTGCCCCTTTACTGTCCATTTTAAAAACTCATCTTAAACTCGAGCTTTACATTGGCTTTTGACTCAGACTGAGACTAATATCTTGTTTTAGTGTTTTTATTGTTTCTACCCTTTATATTGTTTTAGATTATGTGTTTTATAGTTATGTCATTTGTGATTCATGTACAGCACTTTGTTTTTGAAGTGCTTTATAAGTAAAGTTGAGTTGAGTTAGATTTAAAAAAAACAATGAGGACCTCCAGACTGGTTTTAAAGACACTTAGACTAAGTTACTGTACATTCTGTGGCCTTTTTCATATCTATTTTCGTCACTGTATTTGCAGTTACACCAAAACTGTAAATAGGTTTGATAGGTCTTTTATACCACTTATTGTTATTCTATTTTTTTGTCTCTTTTCTTTAATTGCATGGCATTTAAATAGGAAGATGAGAAACAGTATTGGATAAAAAACAAAAACAAAAAACAAAACCTAATTATTTGATACAATATGGAGTTATTTACAAAATTTCTATGAACTACAGTTGTAGCCAGGGGTTCCATTTAACCTATTGCTGTAAAAAAGTATTTGCTTCCAAATTTCTAATAAACATATCTGGTGTTGCTTTGCATTAGTCTTGTCTTTGGCCAAAAAAAAAAAAAAAAAAATCCAGCCAGCCAAGTGTGACACTATTCTGCCAGAGAAGTGTGGAAGTGGAGGGAAAATTGAAGAATAGCACCACTAACAGCAATACAATGATGAGGAAGAAGCATCTGAGATAAGAAGACAAAGAGAATTACATTCATTTCCATCCAAAAAGTATGGCTGTATTTCATTTGTATATGTACATCAATGAAAAAAAAATAAAATAAAAATCCAATAGTTATTAAAAATTATTGAAGTATAAAAGATGGCTTACACCTTCCTCATCAATCTTGCATGAAATCGTAAAATCTATTGTAAGCGGTATATTGAGTCTATCTATCTATCTATCTATCTATCTATCTATCTATCTATCTATCTATCTATCTATCTATCTATCTATCTATCTATCTATCTATCTATCTATCTATCTACTTAAAACTGATAACATTTATGTGTTGTACCTGCATTTGTAATTGTTCAGACCTTAGATGGAGAGGACAGCTAAGTTGACCTATTGCTATTTTAGTTTCAGACCCCTGTTCTAAAGTATGTACAACAACACTGCTGCAGAGGCTGTGTAGTTTTGACTTCTGTGTTCCTATAATATACAGTATGCATATTTCCTGCGATTTATTGTATCTGAATAAAAACACGTATAAAATACTGCAAAAACAAAGCTAAAGGTGGCCTAAGAGGTTTGTTTTTGCATTATTTTACATACTTCTCAGTCAAATATGTGCAGATTTAAAACAGAAAATCTGAACTAAATGGCCTCAAGAGGCAAATCCAGTATTTCATGTGACCTGTTTCCATGTAGGGCAAATAATAAAGAAATAGAGGATTAGTGCACATATGGGGTTTTCTGCCAAGAACGTTTCAAGAAATGTTAAGTGCAAAGGGAGGTCACAGTAAATGCTCCTCACTTGGTCTGTGCTTTCTGTTTTTAATGCCATTTACATATCTCCTGCAAGTTTACTGTATGTTCAGGCGTACCTTGATAACTGAGCTAAAACAACAAAACCTAACTGATCCGAGACTTTTGTACAGTCATGTATCTGTTAAGTTAAATATCTGTAAAACAGATTGGCTAAAGTGCAACATGAGAAATTTCATGGGGCTTCCCACTGCACTTATTACCCCATCATAAAAGCCAATGATTTGCAAATTTCACAAGAATAGTTGAAATCTTAAGCGTGAACAGTCAATGGTAGTCTGCTTTCTACCAGTATGAAATCATTAGTTTACTTTTTACATATTTAAGTCCTGATAACCTCAGATCTAAGGGTCTCAAGCAACCTGATAAGTTTTCTTACTTGATTGTTCAAATAAACATTGATCTCCATGTGTCAGTTGAACCTTTTAATCATGATTTATTAACAGAAATCCAGTGCAGTTTGAAGAGAAACACTAATGTTTGTACTTTATAGTGGATTTAAAAAGTGGTCCCAGTTTTTACCACCTATAAAAAAAGAAAAAAAAAAGGGAGCTGTTGGACCGCGGCATGAGGTCTTCCACTGTCGGAGCCTTGGTGCTCTCCTGTTAAGTACCAGAGGTCAGGTTAACAGTGAGGTGATACTCTAATGACCTCAATAAAAAGGCATTTAATTCACACCTTCTCCTCTATGAACCGGTTCACTTTTCACACACGGCCTTTGTAGCTGCCCACCCTGCCTCATTCATATCCTCTTGGTAAATCCCCCTTTTCCAGTTGTGTTTCTCCGTTAAAAGACGTTACCCCGGATAAAAAAAACACCAAAACCCACTGCCCTGCTTTGATCTCATTTGTCCTGCTTAACTCTGGGACCTTAGCTCCAGCTCTTTATCTACAGTTATCTTATCTAATTGAGTTGCTCTGGTAAAGGAGTGGTGCTCCACCTGCTGGCAAAATTAGGTTAAAACAAGCAGAAAGGATACAGGTGTGGCTAAAAGTTTATGTTTTTGATTATGATTCCAATGTCAGAAACCCACATGATGAAGAGATTTACAGCTGAATTATGAGACTGCAGCAAGTTAACCGTTTTGCATGCACAATAAAAAAAAAAAAAAAAAGTTGAATCCCATACAATCACAATACGCCATCTTTTAACTTTTGTTCCACAGGCTGAAATAAGAATGTTCAAATAGAAGAGTATGCACTTATTTATTTTACATCCAGTTTCATTAATAGAGCTAAACCACGGAAAAACAGCCAATCATAAGAAAAACAAAAGTCTTTGGAAAGCTGTAAAAAAAAAAAACCTCGAAGAGCTGGACACAATATAGTGAAGATACATCAAGATGAATGACAAATATATCCCTCCCCTTCTATGATGACATCTAAGACCAAGTGTCACGCAGCTGTCATCAACAGCAGGTTGGGTAGGCCCCTCTGATTGGTCCATGCACTGAACGCAGCACCGCAGCGTTGGTCCGTGTGTTTGCTGATAGGAAGGAGTCTGTCTTGGGCGTATACACACACACTAAAGCAGCAGGTCTTCCGCATTTCCCCACAAGAGATGCGACTTGGCACGATGAATCTAAAGACAGGAAGAAGCAGTCAGTCGCAAAGAATATGTTTGATGTTCATATGTTTATTTCTGAAAAGGAGTTTCACTTGTTTTTGCACAAAGAACATTAAAACATCGCTCTTCAGAGGACAAAAATCAGTGTTAGATTAAATATTGTTTGCTGATGCTTCTTAAATTTCTCCACTGCGACCAGAACTCGATAAATAACAATCCTGAAACCTTTTTATGTAGAGGAATACACTACAAAGCCTCTTTGCTTCACAGATGTCAGAAACAGAAATCCTACAAAAAGCCAGTGGGCCTCATACTCAAAGAGCTTTACTAGTACAAGGCAGTTTGTACACACTACAAAAGCGGAAACAACACAAGCCTTCAAAGCAACTTCACTAAGGGCAGTACAGCACCATTCCCACCGAAAAGGGCTACTGTAGCAGTACACGGCGGTACTGAGATCTGAATCATGCCCACAGTCGTGCATGCCCCAGCACGAGTCACAAGGGCATTGAGGACGCAGGGCAGCCTCATCCAGTGACCTCGGCCTCCAGGTTTAAGGACAGCGGCTGCCCTTCTCTCACCATTTCTTGTTTCGAGGTTTCAGCTCCTCAGCAGCATTCCTCAGGAAGATGTAGTTCTTCTTCTGGGGGTTGTAGTACTCATGGCCCTGTGTGAGAGAGAGAGAGAGAGAGAGAGAGATGAGGGGCAAGTTAGAAGCAACAGAAGACCAGCACAATAAGAGGAAAACCTGCAGTGTGTGATAACATTGTTCATTTTAAAGTGTTGACGATATGACTTGTGATTTACAGGTAAACTGTCAACATACATCCCAAACACACAAAGCCTATGCTTACTGAATCAAGAAATTCAATGTTTATAATAGAAAATTAAGATCATCCATTTAAATATGACGTTTTTATGATGAAAGTGTTTGATTTCCTTTAGTTCCTTTGAAATATTTTCTTCTAAAGTTAACAAGAATACCTCTTGAATACAAAACTGTAAAATCAAATGTAATATAAATTATCATGCCCTTGGTCATATAATTAGTTATGGCTTCTATTATTTCTCTGTTGTGTTTGGACATTTTGTCATGAGGAGTCATGCTTGCATTCTTTCATGTGTTTATCATGCATTCATTACTGTGGTGATGGATAAATTTATCAACTTGGCACTGCATAATGAAATCATTTGGAGCACAGTGAGTTACAATATATATACAGCAATGGGAAAACGTTTTTGGATGCCCCGTGCATTTGTGATATACCCAGCAATGCATTTTTGTCCTCTGTAGGAGACAAAATTTTGACAGTTTTACTTAAAAAATGCTGTCCATTGCAAAGGACATTCCAGTAAAGAATAAATAAATAAATAAAAATAATTTTTAAAAATGTATCTGAAAAAGCTGTTGTATTATGCAGTTTCCAATCAACAAGACAACTGTTTAATGTAAAAAAGCTACAATTTTCACTTTCCTGGGTCTCAGGAGATTAAACAAAAAACAAAAACACTGTCCACTGCAAAGGACATTGCATAAAAAAACTATCTGAAAAAACTGTTGCATCATGCCATTTCCAATCAAGGCAACAGTTAATAGGATATTGCTTTAAGAATCACTCTTAAGTCATTGAACTCTACCAAGTATTGTTCCATTCTCCAAACCAATATGTTCGCTTCTTCACATGTTTCAGCAGACAATGAAACACATCCAGGACATGACACATTGCAACTCAAGAATTTAGTTTTGTTATTTGCCTTGTTAACCATAAACTAATCAAATTGCATTTGTTTGTGTCAGTCTCAGGCAGCCACAATTTTGAAACACAAAAAATATTTTCCTGCAAATATTTCAAAATATTTCTGATTGTGTTAAATTTTAAGGATGTCCAAAACCACTGCTGTATATACACAGAAAAGCCACAGGGGGCTGACACTATCTGTCCCCTTACCTTGGACCAGTCGTAACTGGAAGCGTATGCAAAGATGTTCCCATTGTGGTTGAAGCAGCACGCTGTAATGGGCTGGTCGAGCTGCTCTGAGGTCTTCAACTTGGTGCGGGCATCTTTGTCCCAGAAGCTGAAGCGTCCGTCTGAGCCCACAGTGGCCAGTGTGCCGTGGACAGGGTGGAAGGAGATGGCATTTACCTGACACCAGAAAGATACCATAACAATGACACAGCCTGACTGGTTGAATCACATGGTACTGTGAGAGACATCATCTATGTGACTATTTTAGATTTACATGTAAAACGTATCTATGTTCTCACAAAAAAAATCTGTGTTAAAAGCACAAGATACTGAGCCCACATAAAAACAAGGACTGGTTGATGAGTTTAGGGCCTAAGATATAGGGAGATGAGTTATACAGTTCACGTTACATTCACACAACCCTGTAGATGATTACACAAAGAGTTTGAGGAACTTGTGTGGTATTCTATACCATCTTACTAAAAATGAAGTCACTGTTTTGTTTTTTATGCCTTTGTGTAGTGTCACCTTTGCCAATTGAAGTTCATGGATGAGATACATAGCTCTGGGACAAATGTGCTCATGTGTTATTTAACAATGTCCCATGACCAAATTTGTCGAGGGGTTGTCCATTTGTTTTTAGTGTTAACTTTAAAAATAACTTTCTTTAAATAACTAACTTTATATATAATCATCCAAACTGCATGTGAACTCAGTGTGAATTAAATAACAGTTGTATAACTCATCTTCTGCCTTAAGTCACAAATCTATGAATCATCTTTTGTATTGTTGTCTCAAATGTAGAACTCACAGCATAAATGTCTTGTGGAGTAGTTGTGTTGGTTCCATTGGACCTGTGGCACTTGAAGGTGAAGTTGTCTTTAGCTCTGAAAGTAAAAATACAATATTATTTTATTTTTAAAAAATTACATGTATTATAGTGAGCGTTTAATGTCATTTGAATTTAACAAAAAGTTGCAGTGACTGATAAAGGAGACCCTATAAACTCACGGGTTTGGAGGGTTGATGTAGTGAATGGCCACCCTGCCCTCAATGCTTCCCAGTGCAAAGCCTGTGGGCTTGTTCTGCTTGTCTTTGAATATGGCAACACAGCGATGCTGCAGAAATATACACAGTTAAAAATAAACAGTAGTGTTATACACCAACCAGCCATAGCATTCCGACCACTGACAGGCAAAGTGGTATTCATTTCATTAGCTTATTCTAATAGGACCTGTCAGTGGATGGCATATATTGGGCAGCGAGTGAGCGTTTAGCCCTTGAAGTTGATGTATTGAAAACGGTAACATGAACAAGAGTATGATCTGAGTAACTTTGACAAGGGAGAAACTGCAATGGTTAAATCACTGGGCCAGAGCATCTCCAGAGCTTGTTGTTCATTCCCAATGTAAAGTAGTTTGTACCAACCAAAAGTGGTCTGAAGAACAACAACTGGATCTCAACCAGTCAAGCATCTATGGGATCAGAACATTATTACTGCCTGTTTAATATTGTGCAGATTTCATGTTTTTCCAAAAACACAGCTCAAACCCGAGGCCTAGACTCCACCAGACCTCTGAAGGTGTGCTGTGGTATCTGGACCAACACGTTAGCAGCAGACACCTGAGGTCCTGGAAGTAGATAGGTGGACCTACACAGATCAGATTTACTTGTCCAACACCCCCCACAGTTGATCAGTTGTCCAGAGATTGGGATGTCTTTCCTTTGTCCATTTTCAGTACTAAGCACTGCAGACCAGGAACACCCAACACAACCTGCAGTTATGGAGATGCTCTGACCCAGTCATCACCATCACAATATAGCCCTTATCAAAGTCACTCAGTTCCTTACGTTGCTCATTTTGCTTCTTCAAGGACTAAATATTCACTTGCTGTCTAATAAATCCTTCTCAGTGAAAGCTGCCAATGTAATGAGATAATATTATTACCACTTCCTATCAGTCATCAGAATGTCACGGCTGATACATGCATTTATTCATTATGAGTGAATATTATACACTGTATAAAATCACACAACTACACCTACAAAAGCCACAGAGAAAACATTAAATGAAAACAGACTGGGAGTTTGTGTTTAATCACCTGATGTTTAAGTGGAGAGTCTATTCTGCGAAACTCTGAGGGCTGGTTCTCCAACTGGTACACTATCAGACCTCTCTCAGCCGTAGCAACCACTGCCATAGGATACACCTACACAGATGAGTCAAGAAAATAAAATGTAAATCCCCGGGCAACCATCCATCAGTGAGCTTTAAAATACACAACATGCTCTTTACAAATCACTTACAACATCTGCACAGTAGCATCTTTCTGGCATCTGCAGAGACATCATAGGATTGGGAGAACGAGTGTCCCAGAACTAGACAAAAGAAGATACATATTCTCAGAGGAACAATAAACAGTACAGTTTTTGAATTACACTTGCTGATTATTAACTTTAAATGTTGATAAAAGTTTTTTAATAGATTTGTTTGAGTTGCAGCTGTACCTTCAGTGTTTTGTCCCAACTACCAGTCATAATACAGCTGTAGTTGGGGGCTTTTATCCAGTGAATTGCTTTAATTGGGCCATCATGCTGTGAACAGGAAAGTACAGAGGTTTGAGATGATCTTGCTCAATTTTTACAACCATATAATGTCATCTGACGACATCATCCAACCTGTGCGATTTGCATTGCTTGATTGCTGTTAAGATCCCACATCTTGGCTGTCTTATCACATGAGGCTGTGAAGACTTTACTCCCATCCTGGATAAAGAGAAAAGTGCATCATACATTATTCTACACTCCACCAAACAGTACTGCATTTCATATGAATAACATTGTGACTCACATCGCTCCAACATGCGTCCAGCACTGGTCCTGTGTGCATCTGTTGGGCTTTTGGAACAGTCTGTCCATTGTCTTGTACCTCCCAACAGCGGACCTGAGGTCGAGTGACAAAACATTTCATCTCTGTGAACATTAACACACTAAAAACAAATGCAGAAAGTAGACAAAAGTAACAGAGTAGCCAGAAAGGTATGGTTGGGCAATATATAGAAAGTTCATTAGTCAGGTTTTTCCAGAAAACTGTGACAACTGCGTGAACTGCAAAACCAAACTAAATTCTTTCTCCAGAGACTTTCACTCAACAAAACATTAAACGGCAACCTGTTTATTTATTTATTTATTTATTTTCTTTGTCAATTTGTCTTTCTGGTCATTACTTATCATCTGTGTTTTATTTTCCTGATATTTTAATTAATATTTAGATTTCTTTTAACACATGATGCATACTGACACCAAAGTGCAGGGTTTTTTGTTTGTTTTTTTTTGGTTGTTTTTGCTGTTAAGCAATAAAGAACATTATTTTAGTCACTCCGTATTAAGTGTTTCAGTCAAATCATGCTTTTCTTCCTAAATAAGCCTAATATACATCTCATGTCACTCACGTCGTTTGCCCAGGAGCCTCCAATGAGGAAGTTTGCGGGCAGGGTGGGGGGACTGAAAGCCAGACAGCTGATGCTGTCATCTGGTGGTGAAGTCACTTCAACATCCTGTGGAACAAGTCAGATAAAGGTAAAGAATGAAGGTATGATTTTATTTCGTATAAATCATTAACAAAAGGGTCCCTTTTGTTGTGTACCTTCATGGGATTATGGCTATCTGTTGTTGTGCTTCCAAACACCCCTGTCCCTCCTGTTCCAAACCCGGTATTCGTCCCAAATAAACTCATGATGCATTAACGTTGTTCCTTAAGGGGGTCCTGAGAGAAAAAAACAAGTTCATTAAATTGTCCTTTTCGTGAAAGCAATACTGGACGACATGCAAAAAGACATAAGTGAAGATGAAATGTTTGATAGCTAACTTGCATTGATAAACTACACTACGTTGCTATACCTAGTGGGTTTTTATCATGGAGAAAGGCGCATTTTTGTGAATCTTTGTAAGTAGATCATGAAAGAGACTAAGGTTATTTAAAAACAGAATAGTTCACATTTGACAAATAATCAATAGCACGGAAGCAAGCGTTAATGCTAATTACGTCAGTTGCGGCCGTTAGCTTCTCGGTGCTAACAAGCAAACCACACCAATACAATTCCATTGTGTGTAACATCCGTAATATGAATGAGCGTATGCACCCCTTTTCAACCAGCATGGAGGTTAAAGATAAGAGGACTGCCCAGATAATTAATCTTAAATTAGCTCAGTCAGTTTAAAAATACTCTGTGGGCCAGGAAGATGTTAACGTTAAATTAAAAATGCAGCAACGTTTCCAAACACCAGAAACAAACACTGTACAAACGGACGCACCGCACTATATGAATAATCGCTACATGAATATACATACCGTAAATTTGACTTAATGTGGTAATAAACTGATGAAGGCTGAAATTGCCAAAATAATTTGGCGCAGCAAAAATGTGGCGCTTGTTCAGTGGTTCGGTGTCGCACACTAATGACGTAGCAGCTCAATCAACCGCTTACCGCTAGAGGGCAGTGGGTGACCGGACACTGTTCACGTGCGTGACGGACAGACGCTCATCCCTCTGTGGGCAAGACATTACTCATAGTGGAAAGGGTAGAGTAAAAAGTACTGGCTGAAGACGATAGTGCGGTTTTGTTCGGTTGTTATCGTCTAAAACCTGACTTCAGTGTCTCTAGTTGCAGAAGAAGATACAGAGATAACGAATAGGTTTATTGCCATTTATAGTTTCCTCTGTGTTTTTGATAATAGTTTTGTTTTCACCTGTAAGGCTATAGGTGCATACAATAAACAGATGCTTAAAGAGATATCAGCAAACAACAATCATAGGAAAAAGTAGGAAAAATGAAAATTTAACTTTAATTTAAAACACGCTAATTATATTGACTTGTGGAAATTGGAGGATATGAAGAAAAAATACCATTCATTAAAATGGAAGCTTGTACTCAGTTTGCAAAAATGGACATGTGCAAAAGTACGATTAGGTGCAGTGAATATCTGTGCTTTTCAGAGGAGAAAGGTACATTAATTAGATGGAGGATATTTCAGTGTGGCCTTTGCTTTGTGTGTAAGGCCAGACACACTAAAGTAAAAATGCTAATAACAAACTGTAAAAGTTCTGCATGTGGGACCTTATTTAGATAAAAGTACACTGCATGGCCAAAAAAAAAGCCATTTAACTAAGCTAATAGGTAAGAGTCTTTAATTTGATATTTTTGGCTGTGATTAATATGTTTCAGCTGCAACAAAAGTTATATGTTCACAAACTGAGGTCAGCTGACTACCTGAGTATACTGAACCACCACATCTGAGCATCACTGGATTTTTTTCTTCCCCAAGGGTACAGACACATTCCCAGGTCACAATGGATTCATCAAATGTAAATTGTGTGAGTGGTTCAGGAGCATGAGACATAATTTTCACACATGGATTGGCCACCAAAGAGTCCAGACCTGAACCCCAAACAGAATGTTTGGGATGTGATAGAGAAGATTTTATGCAGCGCTTCAACTCTCCATCATCAATACAAAATCTAAGTCAAATATTTATGCAACTTGACAACAATTGATGTCCATAAAAGCTCAAATTAAAGTTGAATGTTATTATATCAAAAACAGAGAAAATGGAGGAAAATGTCACTTTTTCAGTAAAATATATAGTATCATTAACTGAAGATAAACACAAGTGTCCATCCATTGTCATTGATCCAACTTCATGGCTTTTACTGGTGAATCAATGTTGTAGAAGATGACGGTGTTTCCATGGTAACTACAGAGCCTCTGAACATCCAAATGGGTCATATCTGATGACTATGAAAAGATGACAAACTGTATTTTACGCCAATTATTTATATGGATTGATAGGATTAGTGGATCAACAGGTATTAAATAGTTTAGATCAGTAGATGCTTTGGGTCGATGGTGGATGTTTGGGTCTTTATGGGTTAATGTCGCTGCTGTGTCTCGTTTATGTTGCATTTTACTGCTCTACATGTTTAAGCTTGATGTCATTTCAAGTACTTTATAATCTGCTGGGTAGTTTTAGTCTTCAGTGCATCTTATTCTATAAGATCTTGTGTTTGCTCTTCAGTGAAAATTACATATCTCTAAAAAGTCAATGTTTCTTGAGCTCAGAAAAACAGCCCAATTTTCAGGCTTATCACATTGCATTTTCCAGTTAATCCATGTTAAATAGGTTATTTAACCATGACAGAGCCATTCAGTTTAACAAAAAACATTCCAAATCAAATCATTTGTACATGACTTGAAAAATCATCTGAAAAGTTATTAAAGCTATCAGACAAACGGATGAGTAACATGTGCCTTGGATTGTGCGAATAGATATCTACAATCCACACTGAATGTGTCCCATAAATAACACATACTTCTTATTTATTACTTATTAGATTGCTATATGAATATGTTATATGGGGTTTGTGGTCCCTGGTAAGTTCTCTGTGGGTAACCCTGGCTCTGGTTTTAAAGTCCCCCTTATGGAGGGAACTAGACCTTATAATCAAACCAGGATGGTCAAAAAATAGGCCATTTGTTTAGGATTTACTGTAGTTTACTGTAGTGCACAGACAATGTACAGTAAACCTCAAATGTACAGGAACAAAGACAAGATGTCTTCATATAAACAAAAGCCAAGCAGGACTAGTCTGACTGTCAAAGCACCATATTTTCCTTCAGCCGTTGTGTGCATCAAGTGTTATGACTCACAGCATGTGTTAAAATTGTGTTGTTTCTAAAGGGGAGGATGATGATCCTGCTGGAGAGACGGTCAGCTTAAAGACCTTGGTGCACATTCACAGAGTCCTTGAGCAGAACAGAAGTGTACATCCCTGAATAGCCTTCGCATCAAGATGCAGTGATGTTCATATGGAGTCGCAGTATAGACAGAACCTTTGAGTTGAAGCTAAATGTGTTTTCTTGAATGAGTCACATAAAGCTGGGGGAAAATACTGAGAAGTGACCACCGGTTGTCAGCATGGAGCTCATGATTTATATGTGAATAGATTGTTCCTTTCCATAAAGAACTAAAAATAGGCAGACCTGAGCATGAGGCATCTGTAACCTGTACTTCTGTGGTGCATTCTCACTTTGTCATTCATCACCCCCCCCCCCCCCCCCCCCCCACACACACACACACCTATAGGCCCCACTCTCAATTAAAGTCATCCCAGTGAAGTGCATATGCATTGTTTAAGTCATTCAGGGCTATTGGCATGTCCCGTCTTGTACTTGTGTTGCCCCTGTTGATCACTCTACAGCTCCTAAACAATTAGGGTGGGCCTGAGTTTTTGGTTTGAGTTCAAAGTAACTGTTGAAGAGAGGATTATGGGATTTCCCCTCCTTACCTTTTGTCTGATTAGTTGGCAGAGTGATGAGGCAACTGAAAAACATAAATACAATATATTGTGTTTGTGGTGAGATGGATGAAGACACACAACATTAAAGAGTAGAACAAAGAGGAGCCATGTATGATGGACTAGAATAAAAAGAGAATATAAATAAGGAACAAGAAAAGACATTAACAATCACAGGTCAATGTAAAAAGAAAAAAAACTAGCCTTGGTAGGATACTAGTGTCTGCAAACTCTACATGTAGCATATTTACCAAGACAGAGAAGTGCTTGTCATTATAAGACACTGATCCATTTAATTGGCTCCCCCCCAAACTGGGTTTGTCCCATTCCTCCCGCCCCTCCTCTGAAAAAGCTCCTCAATGTAAAACATTCCCAAGTTACATCAAGAGGAGCGCACAACGGATTACACCAAAAGACAGTGCGTAACTCCAGTCACATGATAAAACATGTATGAATTCACAGAGAGAAGTGCATTTTAGTCTGTTTTAAGGTTTTATTCAGGGAATCGTAACTCAAACTTCATATTTCAACAAGTTTAAGTCGTGCGTAAAATTTGGCTGAGATGGTGCCAAGTGCGTTAGCGAAGATAATGCCTCTTCTGTCGTGGGGTTACTGCGTGTTAGCCTCACATGTGGCTTTTTCCAACTTTTCGTTGGACAACGACGTGCGCTCCAGCTTCATCCAGAGGCGGATGCGGAGCCAGGAGCGCAGGGAGATGCAGCGGGAAATCCTCTCCATCCTGGGGCTGCCGC
Source organism: Sphaeramia orbicularis (assembly GCF_902148855.1). Lineage (NCBI taxonomy): Eukaryota > Metazoa > Chordata > Actinopteri > Kurtiformes > Apogonidae > Sphaeramia > Sphaeramia orbicularis. The sequence goes on along the minus strand of NC_043961.1, from coordinate 19,601,685 downwards.
ACCGTCCGCGGCCGCATGTGCGCACCAAGCACAACGCCGCCCCGATGTACATGTTGGACCTGTACAACACCATCTCCACCGACACACATCTGCCCGGATACTCTTACTATAAACCGGCTTTAGCCACCCAGACTTCCCCCGTGGTCACCCCGCAGGACAGCCGCTTCTTGGATGACGCAGATATGGTGATGAGCTTTGTCAACCTCGGTAGGTGATCCACTGAGGCTTTGAAAATCAATATATCATTCCTGAAAGTGAATAATAATGGAAGAGTGATATTGTTTTCAAGTCACTGACCAAAATTTTCTACCTTGACTCTTTTAATGACAGTCCTGAGAACTTAATTATTCTAATGTTGTGCATTCCACTTTGCTGGGAGGTACTCAAAAGCATCACAAAGTGTGTATTAAGTGTGTGTGACTCTGACAAAGTGGCTTTTGGGTCACTTTCTTCACTTAGGATCAAGCTTTATCCTTTGTGAGTTGTACTTGTTATGACAACATTCCTGTATCCGATTTCAGCAGAATCCCTTTAAAGCTCAGGGGGACAAGCTTTAGCCCAGCTTTGTTTCGCATGACTAGGAACTGGATGGGCATTTCTAAAGCCCTAGGGAGTGCAAGACCATTTGACTAAACTGAAGATACAAACTGCATCTAAACATATGTAATTGCTGAGGTAATCTCTGTGCAGGTGTTTGCGTGCAAGTACATGTGGGTTGCATGTTCTTGTATTTATGTGTTTGGAGTGCCTGTAATATCTGATCACAGGTGGGAGCTGGTTTAGATTCTGATTTACTTTGCTTTTGTTTTCTTTGGAAATCCTGGTTGTGTTATCACTATGGTGAAACAGCAGACAGCATGGTGCCTGATGCTTGTTTCTCAGTGTGAGGTATCATCCAAAACAGTCCTTGTATTATGCCTGTTTGTTCATCTGAGATGGATAGATGAAGGAACTTTTGACCTTTTCAGTTTGTGTGTGCCATTAAGATGGAGTTAAAGCCTTTTAGTGGTTTTTGTTTTCAATCAGCTAAACGTGTTGTTAATACAAGTCTGTAAAACAATCAGAAAACGTAGGATATTACATTTTATGTCCCCGGTCTTAAATGTACTGTGCACTTTAAACTAACTAATGAGATCTGGAAACATCATTTCTGAAAACCCGGACCAGATTCATGCGGTTCCACATCTGAAGACTTTGATTATAAAGAGGAAGGAGGAAAAAGGACAATGAGTGTGTGTTATTTCTCTCTTTACCCAAATGGTCCACATTCTGCTGAAGTAACTCTATCTTGGTGGTCCCTGAATGATCGTTTCAAGACCAAACTGGATTATGGTATTTCCCTTTCAAAGACCACAGCTTCCAGTCTGAGGGACAGCTGCTGTGGAGCTGCCCGGCCCTTGTCTGGGATCACTCAGGTGGGTTTGTCCCACCTGGATATACACTTATAATGTTAAAACATCATTTTTGATAAATCAGCTACAATCACTCAACTTTTTTACGGTCCAGGTGATTCTGTGGTGGAATGGTGTTCATCTTTATTAATATTTTTTACATGACTTGTTTCTGTACTTATGGAGCGTATTTGACACCACTACACACATGCTGATACATGTACACAGCTACATATGTTTACTCCTGTTGGAATGCCAAACCACATGTCATACAACACACTCACTAGTGGGAAGCATTTGTCTTATTGTCATGCAACATTACACAAGGCAGCTGCTATTGGATTGCATATTTTTCTGCTTAACAGTTCTTCATGAAGTAAATAGCAGCGCTGAGGCCTGACCCTTATCAGTCACTGTAGCTTTTTGCTGTTCGTCGGCAGCTTTAGCCCATTAATTTACTGCTGTTGAAGTCTTTGTATACACATGGGTTCAGTGTGGCTTTTTTGTCATGGACCAAAACACACCTGCAGTGCATGGGGTAAAGGCTTAATACCAGATTTTCTCTGGCTTTCATTTAAAAAAAGAGTGCACAACACTCATAACAGTCAGAGGCATGGTCCTGTTGCTGAAGAAAAGGACTATTGTGTTTTTTTCTGTTCATCCTTCTAAGCCTCTCTGTAGTTAGCGTAAGGAGATCATTCTAAGAATGTGTTTTGACCCATGAGAAAATCTCATTAACCTTCTCATTATTTATTCTTGCATGTGCAGAAGGATCACTCTCTGCAATGAAGCTGAAGTAGCAAATGTAATGGGATGTTTCATGATGACACACTTTTCCTCATACATCACTTCTTATAAACCTGATATGCACTTTTTTGTTTTTTGTGCAGGGTTCATGTAATGATTAAAAGGCACGGTGCTATAGCATTCAGAGATTTATAGATGCAGTATATGTTATGGTGGTCTCTGTAATCTGGATGTAAACAATCAACTACATTAAATTGACTTTATTGATGCATTAAATAACATTAAAAAATGTTTGTTTCATCACTTCTGCAGAGTTTTGCTGTAGTGCTGACACTGTATGAAACCACCCATGCTGGTTTGTCAAAAATATCAAAGCTCGCTTGCTATACGACTGGAAAAGGGTAATGGTAGCTCCATGGCTGTGTGGCCCTGCAGTCAGAAGTAATCTGAAGTGTTGAAATGCCTCCCAGGGGGAAGTTTGCATATCTGAGGTCTGATCTCTGCAGCTAATGGTCCCTAACGTAAACACACCAAGTCCTTACAAGCAATTATTGCTTTCATAAAAACACCCCTTGTTCCACTCCAGCATTTAATTGCGGTCAAACAAATGACTAGCAGGGTTCAGAATGCACCGCTCTTAACGATGAACGCGTTTGTGTGTTTTTTGTGTTGTTGGAAATGTTTTTAGAAGACTGAGACAGTATTTCGTGCAATACTTACAGTGAAAAAACTGTTGGTTTACTAGTGTTTCACGACTGTGTGTATGGTTGTCAAAGCGCTGAAACAATAATGGACCATGAGTCGGTGCATGGGGTGAAGTCATAGTGTAGACCAGTAGGACAGGATGTGTTTAAGGGCTAATCGCCGCTCTGCTGCGCTCACCTCCACCAAAGACCTCCACTGCTCCTTCCAAGGACAAACACATTGACTAACGCTGTAAAAACAAGACACTGGAAAGCTGCAGGAAGCTTTGGGGTCTTTCTGACCACCCTTCTCCTGGAAAGTCTGAGCTGATTCAGGACTGGGTGGAAACCCTGAAGTGCCACCAGCTCCTGTTGCTTGACTTCATCCTCCACACTCAGAATGAAATCACTGGACAGCAATCATGGCAAAGTGATTAGGGAGGTGTGGGTGGTAAGACTGTGGTAGTTAAGTCACACATGAATTTGTGAGATCCTCTATACTTTATATAAGTGTGTTTATAAAAGTACACTGGCTGCTGTGGTTTTCCGGGCAGTGCCTTAACAGGCCTTTTCTTGTGGTCAGCACATGTGTGTAATTTAAACAGGGAGCCAAACTGAGCCTTCGGTGGGTTTTTCTCTCCCACATTGGCATGTATGGCAGAGTCAACTTAAGTGATGTTTAGATCAATCACTTCACTCACAGAGGCAGGATTTTTCCTATTTCTGACACAGTGCACAATGAGTGGCACACATCAGAGAATTGTTTGGTTCACTGGCTCATTTTCCATCTGATTGTACTCACAGCGGTTTGCATTTTACAACTCTTTCTTTTTAAGGTCGGGCGCATTATTGAGTGTCACAAAAATCTCAAACCATAATTTATCCTTGAGATATTTTGAAGCGGTACGTTGATGTAATCTTCTAAGCTCTGTCACTGTTAGTTAAAAATGTGATCGGCTTTACATTAACGCAGCAAGTTTGGAAAGAAAATCAAACTGCAGTTATTTTAGTCCAAACACATGTTCCTTAATGCGTGGGGAGTATGATTTATACACTGGGACCTTTAACATCACTATACTTCATCTATTGTGAAACATTTTAGTGATTCGAGTAATATTTCAGCTACCTCTAAAGCACTACTGTACATTTTTAATTACATTCCTCATATGTCTTTGTTATTTGAGCACTTTCTTACTCTGTTTCTTTTTCTTACTTTTTTTTACTAGTTGAACAGGATGAGCATCTTCATTACCAGCAGCACCGAAGGGAATTCAGATTTGATCTCTCCCGTATTCCAGAGGGAGAGGCTGTCACTGCAGCAGAGTTCAGGGTTTACAAAGATTTCATTCAGGAACGCTGTGAAAATGAAACATTCACAGTCAGTGTCTACCAGGTCCTGGAGGAGCCTCCAAACAGGTGAGAGTGTGTTACTTTTAGCTCAAGTCAAGTTTGACTCCTTCAGTTGTTTTTTTTTCTGTTGCTTCGTATGAAAATATACACAACACATTGGGCATCCTGAAGCAATATTCCTTTGAAATGTTCTCTTAATTTTCTAATAACAGATAAAATCCAAATCTGTTCTTACTAAAGGGTGCTGAAAGATGAATTTCACTTGGATTTTTTTTTTGTTATAGGCATGGATGACATCTCCTAAACACTTTTTATGGGCAGGTGTTGTGACATGCAAATGCTCTGCTTATGAGAGGAAAGAAGAAAAAGTCGCCAGTGAATGAAAGAAAATACTGTTAAATAATCTTAAACACAGTAAACATATTTTTCCAGAGCACCTCAAATGAAAAATGTCTTCTTGCAATGGACAAAATATTGTAGACAGAGAAATCAAGAAGAGCAAAAATAAAATAACACCAGTGAATTAGATAGAAAATACAGTATGTGTGAATATTATTTCCTATATGAGGCCTTCCTTCAAATCTGCTTTGCCTAAAGTGACCATCCAAACATGGAATGAGTCATGGAGCTGTTTTTGTCTGTCAACCAATTGTCAGAATAAAATACATAAGAATAATATGATATGTGAAATAAATTTTCTAATAAAAAACAGAAGCCATATGAAATACAGAGGTGTTATTAAAAAAAAGAGTTAAAATGAAAATGACGGAAAAGGCATGAGACAAAAACTACATTAAATAGACCTGGATGAAGGTGAAGACAGTGGTATGAAAAAGTCAGTTATGTTTTTGTGTGTTTGTGTTTAAATGGTGGAGGTGATGGTGTGTTACTGCACTAATAATGTTATTTGGTGGTGTGTTGATGTTACATTGATATTTGTGACCGATGTTCTGACATTCCAGTGAAGTGTATTCACTTCAGTGTTTGTCGACTATAAGAGTCACCAAATACGTAGACATCATGGCAACTCACGGTGGATTTTTGTCAATTTGAGTAGCAAAGAGACAAAAAAATGATTTCTTAGGTGTTGAGCTGACAAATTTGGGATTCTAAAATATCAGTGGTAATGATTAAATAAATGAAGTGAATAAAAGGTGAAGGTAATTCTGTATTATCATGTTTTCTCCTTCAAATCAAAATTTATTTGGTAAAATCACACAGATTTCTTATCATCTTCACGTACAACTGGCTGATAGTTTACAGCCCAGGGGTGGCCCACGGGATGAATTTGCAAAGTGCAAAAATCCCACAGTCAAGGCTGTCGAAGTGATTTTAGTTTGTTCCACATACAGACCAATACGATCTCAAGTAAAATAATAGCATAATAACCTACAAAAAATAATGACTCCATATTTTCTTTTCGGTTTGATGTGAAAAAAATAATATTACAGTATGCCTATAAATAATGACAACTTCAAAGTGCAAAAAATAACATTAAATTATGAAAATATTTACATTTACAAACTATCCTGTAACAATAAAATGTGAATAACCTGAACAAATATGAAGTATCTGAAATGTATAAAGAAAATTAAGCACAATTTTAACAATTTTTGACTGTTATTAAAAGTTTAGTGTCTTTGTAGATCCAATCCATAATGCACATGTAGAAATGAGAAACTGAGGCATAATATTTTTAATATTGCACTTATTTTTCTTGAGAAATTTCTGTTTTTTTTTTTTTTTTCAGGTTATGCACACCTTTTTTGTTTGGTTAGTTCATAAAAGTAAGTATTTTCATAATTTAATGGGGGTTTTTTTTGCACCAAAACAAAGACAAAAATTTGGAGTTGTCATTATTTATAGGCTATTATGCTATTATTTTACTGGTCCGGCCCACTTGAGATCAAAGAAAGAAATGAAAGAGATGAAAGAAAATGAGTTTGAGACCCCTGGTTTACATTATAGCTCTGTTAGCTTAGCTCTGTTAGCTTAGCTCTGTTTTTAGACAGAAAACAGCCACAGTAAAACAGCCACAGTAAAACCACAAATCACCTCCATTTTCTGTACAGTTTGTGTTGTCAATAAGTGAACTATAGATCTGTTTGGAATCATCCAAACAAGGTCAGAATTGTCACTGAATTGTGAATGAACCGCGGATCAACAGCAACTTAGCAAAGATAATAATATCCCATAATAACTTTATTCCTTCATAATCATAATCAAGCTCACCTCTGTAGAAGAAACACTGCCATTTCAGCCTCAAACTCTTTCAAATTCTGTTAATTTAGACCTGTGTCCAATGATGATCCAGTTTATCATTTTGTCACTTTCTTTTGAATCTGAAAGGTTCCTCTTAACAGTTCTCATCCTCAGTTCCTTGATGTTAGTTTTCATTGCCATGCGAGACTTAGAGTGACTCACTACTCCCTCTAGTGGTCACATACTTTCACAGTGACACATCAGGATGTGGTTGTAAATAAATGCAGCTCATGTTTTGTAAAACAATATACTGACAACGAACCTATTAAAGTATAAATGTTATGTATTGTTAGCTTCATAGCATAATTGTCTAAGTCATATCATATGTTTGGCCAAATTGTGATATGTGCATAAAATGAAGCAGCAGTATTAGGAGAATAAAGTTATGCTGATTTCACAGTTTGGCCAAAAATATGATGTGGGCAGTTATGTTAAGAGGCTAACAATAAGGCTCCTTTAAATGTGTCTAAAACACCAATAACTTTCCATTAGTTTGCTGCTTCATTGCTACATACGTCTGATTATACTCCTGTGTATGTGACATAGTGCACGTAGTGTGGTTGAATCTAAATAAACACCTCATTTTACAGTGTTTTTTTTTTTTTTTCTGTGGAAGCCAGTTGTTAGGCGGCTGTATGAACACAGATCTGTCTGCTTTGGCCGTGTCTGTCTCCATTTCCCTGCAGGTTATTTCTGCTGATGTTAGTGTCAGCACTGAAGCTGTTTACACAGACATTAGTGTCATTTACAGAAACAGAGTGTCTCTCTCCGGAGCAAGTTTACTATCACACAGTCAGAACAGGACGGTCCCCAGGAGATCTACTTTTATAACACACAGCTCCGACCACAAAGAACTCTCTCATCCCTTAAGACATTAGTTTACTACATTTCTTTCACACAGGCTGTTACCCCTTCATGTTTCTGTCTGTCACTCTGTTTTCCTGCTACTCACACACTGTTTTCTTGAGTCAAAGTGGATAATCATACATGTCTCACCACCCACCTACATAATCATTTTTCTGGCTGGCATCTGCCCACCTGGGAGGTCATGTGACTTTCACCGGTGACACTGAGGCTGAGGATGGTGTTAAATGCTGTGCCATTGTCATTCACAGACACACAAAGGCCACTCCACACAGACATGCAGGCTGCAGGATAAAAGAGACGTCTGCTCGAGGGCCTTAAACTCATAAACACAGCTATTGTATGTCAAATCTGCCCCTAAGACGACGCACATCACTGTAGCCCCTTTAACGCAGCACTCCTGTTACGGGAACATTTCACCTGTATTCCAGAACGACGTCTGTGTAAATGAAATGGTGGGATCATTTGGTCCCACCTTTACCTCTGTAATGCCTCTGGAGGTAGTAACAGAGCCCTGATAAAGGTGGAATCATGACTCTGGAACGCTATGTAAAAGGAACACCTCTTGTTCCGCAACCAAGATGTGATGTTTTTTTTTTAACTTATATTTTATTGTTTCATTTTTGAGATTTTACAACACAAACATTTAGAACGTAGTGTCAGTTGTTGTCCTGTTTATTGCCCACTTCATCCATCAATCTTCACATTTTTCAAGTTAGTCTGGTATGAATTTCTTCCATAATGTCTTTCCAGTTATTTAGGGTAGGGGGTTCCTCCTTACACCATTTTCCTGGGATGGCTTTTTTAGATGCTACCAAGAGGATTTTGATCAAATATTTATCCTAACTTGGTATGTCTTTTCCTGTTAAATGACTCAAATATGTCCCTTGGTAGAAGGTGTGATGTTTTGATCACGTATTGCGTGTGTGACCCCCGTGCTGGGGGGATTTAAAAATGAGCGCGGGCCATGTACAGCTGTTGTCACATCAGGCGGAGGACTCTATTCATGCTAACATTTGTGAAACCGTGAAAGACGGGCCAACTCTGGAGAGGTCAGCAACACCGCTTTGCTCGGGGTTTTTCCGACGCACAAGTTATATGTCACATTTTCGCTGTGTCACCACCTGATAGAAAAATTCTGATACACGCTGAGACAAAAGATGGAGTCACTGGATTCTGGAATCAGAAGGCTTTACTTGCAAGGAGTCAAGTACATACAGCAAGATAGAGCAGTTGACTGACTAACACCAGGAAGTCTAAGATCTTATGAAGGAATGTGGATAATACAACCGCTGGTCCAAGTGTCCAAACATAATGATGTTGATCAAATTCACCATTGGCTCAGGTATCCAAAACACGGTGATGCATGGGTTCAGTGACCACGTTTGTACTCTTCTCCCACCTACCCTATGGCCTGATCTCCCCAAGGGCAACAGGCCTTTGATTCCAGAATGCAGGTCCACTGTGTAAAAGTCCAGCCTGTTTCACCTTTGTAACTCGTTTGGCTTGGCTGTGGAAATTGGTCAATGGTGGAAAAATCTCATCTCGCCTTTTTTCCAGGATCTCTGTGTAAAGGTGACTAATAACTGCTCAATGTAATGGAGATACATGACTCTGAGCAGATTACTCCCAACTAAAAAATGTGAAAACCTTCAAAACTCCCATGTATACAGTGTATTTAGCCTGTCTTTTAAACATGCGAAGTTGCACATTTAACAGTTGTGGGAGCATGTTTACAGTTTCTACACCTATCACCTTTATGGATGTGAACAAACTTTAAAAGCTAAGAGTCAGCACTTAAACTGTGGTCAGATGTGAACTTGATTTACCTCACATCCAGAGTGCTGGCATACACATCCAAAACAATGTACAACAAATTGCTCTGCTGCTATAGCTCAAGACCACACTGTAGCTATTACAGGACCACACAGGTGTTTTTACAGTTTCTTAGGCTGTTAAATGTTAATATTGAATAATGACATGACAGAGAACCATTTTCTCAAGCATACCACAGCCTGTTAGATGTTTTCCTTGCCTTTCAGAAGGCCATTGTTTTCATACATTTCACAAAGGAATGAAAATAAATTACAAAGAACTGTAAAACATATTAACAAGTTATGTTAGTGTTGAATAGAAAAGCTTTTAAGGCATCCAGTGACACAGTGCAGTACAAGGTTTTACTTTCCAGACAAGTATGAGGACACCAATAAAAACATGTCAGTACATTTCTACTATTAAACACAGAGAGAAATCCTCTTTTCAATATAATGAATTAATGTTCTTCTCACAGTGAAATGGAGCTGATGCTGCTGGACCAGCGTGAGGTGTGGGCGTCAGAGGAGGGATGGATGACCTTTGACCTGACAGCCACCAGTAACCTGTGGCTGGTCAGACCTGAACAGAACCTGGGTCTGCACCTGGTCCTGGAGGACAGCCATGGTCAGTCACTAACACACATTAACACACATTAATACACAGTAACACACAGTAACACTAGGGATGGGAAGATTATCCGATACGCATCAATGCGCAGACACGCGCGTGCACGATCCGAGTGCACCGGTAGAGAAGCTGCGAGTGAATGAAAAGTTTGGAATGGTATTGCGATGCAGTGGTTATTGAATGTTTGTAACGATAAAATGCGATCCGTTCAATAGAATATATTTTTACTTGCATTTTAAAGTGTTACTATTTATCTGGGTAAAGTTTTTCTTTCCTTCAGACCTACGTTAACGTGCGCCGCAGATTCGCGGATGTGTACACTGCACACGACAGTATGAGCTCCGTGTGACTGTGGCACAAGCGCTGCGGATGAATACTGTAATGTCTGTATGTGAATGTGACAGACACAGAAGGAAAGTGACGACATGTGGTTTGTGAACGTGTACTTTTTTACTATATCAACTGCATTGAATACTGCTGTACATACCGGAAATACTTCCTTAAACAGTGTCATACATATCCAACATATACATATACATATGCATACAACATATCTAACAGCGCATCCCAGAATACCTTGCACAGGTGTCTCTTAAAGTGACAGAACCTTTTTCTGTTTTACCTATGTTACACATACATTACATTACAAATTGATTCGGCGAGGGAGCAAGAAGTTGAGTGTTAGAAACATGGAGAGAAATGACTTTGGAAACGAAGTCCTAACTTTTTCACTGACTGTATGTGAGGCACGTGTTCTGAAACTGAATTAAAGACACTTTGTAAAAAGTCATGGTCTTATTTGATAAATAAATAATCAAGCTTACTGAATTGCACTGCATATTTTTACCAGAATGAATATGTTCAATCAGAATGTGCTTAATTGCTCTGTATCATGATTTGGGTGTGAATTGTATCGCATCGCAACGTGGGATGCCACACACGTATCTTTAATATATCGGATTGGAGATGCTGTATCAAGATGCGTATCATATCGTCCTTACAACTAAGATTCCCAACCCTAATTAACACACATCAACACACATAAGCACACATTAACAGACATTAACACACACCAACATACATTAACATACATTAACATATCAACATACATTAACACACAATAACACACATAAACACATTAACACACATCAACACATCCACACACATTAGCACACATCAACACACATTAACACATCAACACATCAACATACATTAGCACACATTAACAGACATTAACACACATCAGCACAATTACCACACATTATCACATTAACACACATTATCACATTAACACACATCAGCACACATTACCATACATTATCACATTAACACACATCAACACACATTAAGACCCAAACATCAACTGTCGGCCAAAATCATCTCCTGATCTAAACTGTTTAATATCTGTTGATCCACTAATCCTATCAATGCATGTAAATCATTGGTGTAAAATGCAGTTTGTTGTCTTTTCATGGTCATCAGATATGACCCATTTGGACATTCAGAGGCTCTGTAGTTACCATGTAACTACGTCATCTTTTACAACATTGATTCATCAGTAAAACCCATAGAGTTGGATCAATGACAGTGGATGGACACACTGGGTTTATGTTCAGATATTGAGAGATTTGACTGAAACAGTCAGTTTCTGTTCAGTTTTCTTTGTTTCTGATATAAAATTTCTCAACTTTAATCTGACCTTTAATGAACATCTATATAATCAGTAAATTAAAAATTAAAGAAAATACTTGATTTTCACAGAAAATTTACAAAATACAGAGGATAGTTTTATAATAAATGGTGATAAAATACTTACGAAAGGTTAAATAGAGAGAAAATTCATTTGGGAACTGACAGAAAAGTCGATGAGGTCTTTATGGGTAAAATAACTTTTGAACCACTAATCCTATCAATCCATGTAAATAATTCAGGTAAAACGCAGTTTTTCAGCTTTTGATCATAATCAGATGTGACCCCTGTGGACGTTCAGAGGCTCTGTATGGAACATCGAAACACATGTCGTCTTCTGCAACAATGATTCACCAATAAAACTAAGGTAGTTTGAGAAATAACAGTGGTTGTAGACATTTGATTTCACAGTCACTTAATGATATATTTTGCTGAAAAGTCACTTTTCTTGAGGTTTCTCTATTTTGATATAATAACCTTTGAATTTACTCTGAGCTTTTATGAACATCTACATAATCAGTGAATTAAATCTAGGAAAATAACTGATTTTTACAGAAAAATGCAAAATGTAAAGGATAATGTAAGAATAAATGGTGATAAATGGTTGATTGTAGTGAAAACTTCATTTGGAAGTTGTCACAAAAGTTGTTGTAAGTCTTAAAGGGATTTATAAAATAAAATGATGATTTCTTGAACAGCATCAATGCTTAAAGCCAAACTAAACACAAGTAGCTTTTTGTCTGTTTACATCCACATCTGTCCAGACTCATACATGTAGTAAAGGATGTGAAGGAATTTAATAGTGGGTTAAAGTGTAAAGTATCTGTGGTGAATTTAAAGTTTTCACTGTATATGTTGACATGTAAGTTGCTTGTGAAGCATTTTTTGTTAAAAATGAGTTTTACCTTTGACCTTTTGCATATAAACTGTCATCACTTCATCACTTCATGTCTCTGTAGCCTGGCCATAAAAACTCCACATATTGTATGAATCTGTGTTGCGGAGTTCAACCTTTAATTGTGGCTGTTGTGGTCATATTAGAATAGATGAAAATATTCTTCAGTAGAAACTCACATGTGATTTATTGTCACATTCTGTGGTGAGTAGACTCATAATTTGTGTTCTGAAACATATGTTCCCATGTAGGACAGAGGAGGAACCCACGCCTCGCAGGGCTGGTGGCGGGCGGAGGGTCCCAGGACAAGCAGCCCTTCATGGTCGCCTTCTTTAGAGCCAATGAGGTGCGTTTACGGAGCATTCGTTCCGCCCACAAGGGGCGCCACGGTAATCGCTCCAAATCCCAGAAGACAGCCCAAGATGCACTCAAAGCAGTGGAGGCAGCAACAGGTGTCCAACCGTTATAAATATCACCAACATACAAGATAACATCAATGATTCTGATTCATGCTTTGGTTAATTTTGTTCAATATGTGTTTTTTTCATTTTCAGATAATCTTGGGTTCTCTAAACACGGATGTCAAAAGCATGAGCTGTACGTCAGCTTTAGAGACTTAGGATGGCAGGTATAATACGCCACACTGCTTTAATTTCATACACGGATAGTGGGTCAGACCATTAAAATAATAACTTATAAATGATGACAAATGATCACAACACATTTTTGTCTTTGTTTTAGTGTGGAAAAAGTAAAAATACATGATGAAAATGTTTACATTTACAAACTATTCTTTCGCAGAAAATGTTAAGAAAAATAAGTGGAATTTCAACCACAATGTTCTGCCTGATACTTAATGTCTTGTGTCTTTGTAGATCCACTGTGATCTATAAGTGTAATACATGTGTAAATGAGACACTGAGGCAGAATATTGTTTAAATTGCACTTTTACTTTTTTGCATGAAAACAAAGAGAAAACTTTGGAGCTATTATTTACTACTTTACTTTCATACCAGTTTTAATTCATTTCCAAAAGTGATATGTTACCTATATTCGCCTCTGGTTTTATCCTGATCAGGATTGGATCATTGCACCAGAGGGATATGCAGCGTATTACTGTGAGGGAGAATGTGCCTTTCCTCTCAACTCCTACATGAATGCCACTAATCATGCTATTGTGCAAACTCTGGTAAGTCCCAAACAGTCCCTGATGACAGACACTTCTACTACAGAATGTACTCTCTGTGGTGACTGATTTATGCCTTTTTCTAACCACAGGTGCACTTTATCAACCCGGAGACGGTGCCTAAGCCCTGCTGTGCCCCAACACAGCTCCATGGCATCTCTGTGCTCTACTTTGACGACAGCTCCAATGTTATCCTTAAGAAATACCGCAACATGGTGGTGAGAGCCTGTGGCTGTCACTGACCTCCCAACCCCACCTAGAGAAGTCTTTAAATCCAGTGGGACACTTAAGAAAGTTAAAAGTTGATGAACCAGAGATGAGATGATTGACTGCCTGGTCACCAGGGAGCTGCTGCCACAGGGCCAGCTTTAATCTGGTGTGTTTTTATGGTCAGCAGCTGAGCCGCCCATGCAGTATTAACCACTACCACAGTCCAGTACATTGATATAGAGTGATTTGCCGCAGAGAACTATTGAACACAGGCTATTGTCCATTGTTTTTGCTTCTTTGTGTGGCTAGAAAATGCACTAAAAGTATGTGCAGTTACCTCAGAGACTCGACCAAACAGTAATTGCTCGGAAGATCATGTAACACATACAATATCTGCATTAGAATTCAGTTTTAGAGGGCGCTATGATATGAAATGCAGCCACAGTGGAGATGTGCAACTGATAACGGATTTCACAGTTCATTAACTGTGAAATACCATTTTGCTGTTGTACCGCTGTACCTTGTGTGGTGGAGCAGCTGCATGAACCTTTGTTCTGATGAGAGAGAGAAAAAACCTCTGTATTCTCAAACAGACTTTGCTGGTTTTGTTCTCATCAGACAAACAAGGTCAGGTTTAAGACATCTGAAGCTTGTCCTTGTGTTGCTGATGTTGAACTCGGTGAGGAATGACAGCCCAGACGGTTAATAACTGTGTGTGACTGAAAGGTTCGGCCACTGGGCCTAATTTCCTGGTGCAGATATATACAGTATATTACTGTACCCGTGCAAGGCATCTGGTCTGCAGGACAACAGCGATTAATTTTCATGAGACAGACATCAGAATTTGCACCATCACCTCTCTGCAGCTGTATCAGCTCAGAGCTGCAGGTACGCAACTTGAGACCGTAAGTCATTTTACTTTTTTCTTTCTTTTTTTGTTTTTTAAAGAATAAAGCAAGTTCAATAAATAAAAGAAAAAACTGACATGATTGTTTTCTTTTCCATCCATAGTTTAACTCATTTGGCTTCAATTCAATGTCTTTCAAACGTTTATTGTATAGTTGGTAGCTAATTATTTGTTTATGAATATTTTTGTAAAACTCAGCGTAACACACGACACGTTTCACTTCATGTTCAGTTGATGTAAAACAATGTTTGGTCACAATTAGAAGACTTCACTGTGCTGACGTGTGACATCACATCCACAGGTTTTGCCTTTAATAGTTAGAAGTCTACAAGCATCTCAACACTTGGGACAGACATGAAAAATGAGCATCAATACAAGAGCAAAGAGCTGCTTAACAATCAAGCAAAGGCAGCGCACCAATATTCACTGAAAAACTGTAATCTTCTAACAAAGCATATTACAACAAAGCTATTTGAAACATACATAGAAAAAAGAGGTAGAAGAGTAACACTAAGTCTTGCCGATGCCGTCAAATATTGTCATGATTGTCAGTCAAACTGTGGAATATGCCATAGACAATATTGTTTCTAGTATCAGAAATAAATGGTTTGTAATCTCGAAGAAGCCTTACATAACAGTGAAAACTGTAGATGGTATTATCAGCTGTGGGTGACCTGAGGGAGACGTAGGCCGATTTAGTCAGAACTGCGAGCAAAAACATTAATATTCAATTTAAGGGTAAAGCTTAAACCATATTTTTGAGTTTATAAGGTCTTTAGTTATATTGATTGTGCCTGGAGCAGCCCTTTTTCACAAACAAGGATTGATTTGCCTGAGTTCTTATACATGGTTCATGTGTGCGGTTTAATAGACTTGAAAATGGAGACTAATATCTAACTCTGATTCAGCTTGTACAGAATGTGATCCCTGACCTATCCTGATGTGAGCTCTACCTCCTGAGACTTAATCTTTAGCTGTTACTCTTTAAATGCACATAAAAAATCAATCAATCAAGCACAAAAATGTAGAGGAGGTAGAAGTACAGTAAATATCTATATATATCACTATAGCAGAGCTGTCCATGAAAGCTCTAGGTGCAGTTTGTGCCTGGCCTCCTCAGCTCGGGGGCTGAATAGTGTCTCCTCCGGACCCCTTCTGGTTCCTTCCTCTGCCCCGCTGCTGGCCTCTGTGGCCCTGAGGAGCACTTGGTGGACAGGGCAGTGTGTGGATGTGATACCTCCAGGGGTTCACACCCTCCCTCTGACCTTCCGGGTGGGGTTGTTGGCTCCAGGTTGGCTGATGGTCGAGGCGTGGGGGCTGAGACGGGGGTGAGAGCCAGACAGACGTCCCCGACGCTCAGCTGGCGGCACTTCAGGCCACAGAGACGGGCCGTCCTCTGGGGGCTGCAGGACGACCAACCCCGCTCTCGCACAAAGAACGGGTACTCCACGTAGACGTCCACCAGCTCCTGCAGGAGGAGGGTGCACATGTTAGTGGCATTAGACCAGGGGTGTCAAACATGCGGCCCGTGGACTAAAATGGGAGGAATCTGTAGGTTCAAAGATTACACTAAACATATAAACAGTCAAGGATGTCCAACTCATTTAAATTCAAGGGCCACATGCAGCAGAATAATGTCTGAAGTGGGTCAGACCAGGAAAATAATAACATGATAACTTATAAATGATGACAACTCCAAATTTTTCTCTTTGTATTATGTGATGAAAATATTTACATTTAAAAACTATCCTTTCACAAAAAAAAACAAAAAAAAACAAGATTAACTCAAAAAGACCCAGTGTTACTTTCGTGTCAGTTCCCAAATGATTTTTTTGTTTTATATTTCACCTTTCTTAAATGATTCATCACTATTTATTCTAATATTATCCTCTGTATTTTGTATTTTTCAGTGAAAATCATATATTTTCCTATATTTCCTTTGCTGATCATGTAGATGTTCTTTAAAGCGCAGATTAAAGTTGGTTATTATATCAGAAACAGAGAAAATTGAAGAAAAAGTGACTTTTTCAAACAAGATATCATTGACTGAACATAAACCCAGTGTCTCCATCCACTGTCATTGATCCAACTCCATGGGTTTTACTAGTGAATCAATGTTGTAGAAGATGACGGTGTTTCCACGGTAACTACAGAGCCTCTGAACATCCACATGGGTCATATCTGATGACCATGAAAAGATGACAAACTGTATTTTACACCAATTATTTACATGGATTGATGGGATTAGTGGATCACCAGGTATTAAACAGTTTACATCATTAGATGCTTTTGGTCACCAGCGGCTGTTTGGGTTTTTATAGGTTAATCTACACAACTTGAATTTTTACAAGAAAAATAAGTGTAATTTTAACAATATTATGCCTGATACTTAATGTTTTGAGGCTTTGTAGATCTGCTGTGATCTGTAAATTGTAATGCCCATGTTTAAATGTAGCATAATATTGTTAAAATTGTACTTCTTGTACTTTGCACTAAAACAAAGAGAAAAATTTGGAGTTATTGTTTGTAGGTGTAGGAGTTATTATTTGTAGGTGTTATTTTACTGGTCTGGCCCACTTGAGTTCAAATGAGTTTGACCCCCCTGCATTTGATTAGCTTAGAACACAGGTGATAGACTTGTTCACTAGGGGGTAGTATTGTCCCAGGATAGCGATGGACTAAACAGGCTTATCACAGTTAACAAAAATGAAGGAAAACTGGAAGTGACATAAGAATTATGTTAAATGCAAAAAAAAAAGGAAACAGCTTTAGCCTGTAATCTACATGGAAAATACAACTGATAATCCAAAAATCTTAAATAAAATACAAAATCGCCGGTATGTTTTTCGCTCCTTTGTTAATGGTTCAGAATGTACAAGAATAAGATAGTGTCACACAATATTTAATAAACAATAGTTTTACAAATTATGTTCGATTAAATGCATTATTTCAATCTGCATCTTCCAGCTGCAATAAATCAAAACCTGGAAAAAAAAAAACTTTAATAAAATCAAATAAAAATAAAAAATAAACCTGAACTAAAATGAATAAATTGGTCGAACTAAAACAAAAACTTTGCATTGATTAAGACAGAAATCAAATATCAGATTTTAATTGTTTACGAGTACAGCACGTAGACATTTGGGTGGGAACATGAGTTTTATTTTTGTCTTTTATTGCTTCCAAGCATAAGGTTTTAATTCACAACATATGCCTTATTGTCACCCAGAATGCATTTAGGTTAAATATGGAAAGGGCGCTTTTGGAAAATAATATGTTTCATAAGGTAATTGTAATAGATGAGGAGTTACCACGTTATCATAATTATTTTTTCATCAAACTAAAGTCATGTAACTTATTACTGCTGGACATTGTTTGATTGCTTTTTACAAGTAGAAAATTCCTAGAAACATGACTTTCTACTTGTAAAGTACAGTAATACAGAGTCCTTTTCTGATTAAATAAGGAACGTATCACTGAATCACTGATTGTTTATTTCTGTGTACATGCCCCACCCACCTTGACCTTTAATATTCTACATGTAAGATTTTATAGACAGCAGTAGATTTGGATCTAACCCTGCGGTCATCAATGATATGATTTTTATCTATATTTAAGCAACAGATAATTTAGAGGAAGAACAGGTTCTTGTAGTGAATCTGCTGTGATAATATTAACAGCACTTCTTTTTCTATCGTTCAAAATGCTAAATGCCACAGTCATTCTGCTTCTTCTTCACCCTCATGTGTTTCACCTGGGACTGTTGGTCATGTAGGAGGATGAGGAGGCGGGAGATGGTGGCGGAGGAGGCTGACGGGGAGATGCTCTGCACCGTGCAGCAGCTCAGGCGTAGATCAGGACAGGCCAGAGACCCCAGCAGGAAGTCCTCAGTCTGCAGATGTTCCACCCTCCTCAGCTGCCCATCTCTGAGCTCGATTAGAGAACCTGCCAAGAAGTGAGGGAGCAGCCAAGGAAAGTGACTAGGAGATGAAGAGGAGGATGAGGAGGAGGATGCACAGGTGAGTTCAGTGGGGGGCAGAAGGCTTGGTCTTAATGAGTCCTCTGTCATTGAGGTGTATGTGCTTTTTAAGTTGTCACCAGGGCAAACTTTTGAGACCGAATGATTGTGAATCTTTGATGCTTTGTGGAACA
The DNA here is from genome assembly GCF_902148855.1 of Sphaeramia orbicularis. Lineage (NCBI taxonomy): Eukaryota > Metazoa > Chordata > Actinopteri > Kurtiformes > Apogonidae > Sphaeramia > Sphaeramia orbicularis. Next base: position 19,582,907 of record NC_043961.1, on the reverse strand, counting down.
TATTTTGCTGCAGTGTAAGGTCATCGAATGCAGAGTGAGGTAGGCATGTGCTCGCTTTTTCACCTCTGGTCAAATACTCTGATTTTCTGTCCTTTCTCCTCACATATGGTGCTTTACTCCTCCCGTTGCTGTCCCTCTCTGTGCTCGAACCCTTGTCCCTTAAAGTCTTCAGCTGCTCCCAGCTATAACCTGCACCAAACCTATGGAAACCCCCAGTTTCTATAGAAACAGGACTGAATCTGGACGGATGCCGTAGATGGCTTGGGTAGTGGCCAGCTTCTCTTGGGTGTTCAGATAAGTGAGTGTTGAGCTGATAGTGGTGTGATAAATCCCATCCAGGGTGCAGAGGGGTCATGTCTCTCCACTCTGCCCAGCCGTGATGCTCCCTGAACGCTGACAGGACATGAGGTTTGGAGCGGCTGGAGGTCTGCGTCTGCATCCAGGGCTGGTACAGTGAAGAAACCCTTCTGGGAATGGGCTGGAACAGGCTGCTGTGTCTGGTCTTATACTCATTCTGGCTCTTGTAAGGGTAGGGGGCTTTGAACGTGGTATCATCACACTGCTGCTGCTGCTGTGGAGGGGAGCTCGGTCTTTGGTCCCTCTTCTTCAGAGGGAGGCTGTCCCTGTCTGCCACCAGAGCTGGGTTTGATGGGGAACTCATTGGTCCAGACTTCCTGTCACTACCACTGGCACAGCATGGCCTCACACAGAAACCGAGGAGGTGTGATCATGTGACACAGATTCCATTAATCTCTTGAAAGGTGTTAGTTCTGTCCAAGCTTGTCCCACCCTGAAAAGGAGAATTAGCACATATTGGTGCACTTGATATAAAAAAAGAGTTTATATATTTTGTTGGAGGGCTTTTCAACATTAAATTATACTTTATACTTAAATCATACATTTTTATCAGTATAGTCTCATGATATTTATGTACGGTGGATATCTTTGCAGGCTATTTTTGGCTTCAATCCTCTCTTGCTCAATGTTTAGGTCTTTTTATCAATATAAATACAAATACAATATATAATATTTTATGGATGCGTAATAAATTATCTATGCATAGATGTAAGTGTTTGTATTATTACATATATCAATATGATTTCCATGTGTGTATACATTTATATGTGTATGTACACATCTGTAAATAGATATGTATGTATGTGTGTCTATATTCTAAAAACCAAGTGGCCACTGTGTGAGTGTGTGTGTGCGTGTGTGTGTGCGTGTGTGTGTCTGTGTGTGTCTGTGGATTCACACAAAATCTGTGAAGAGCTGACTGCTACAGTTTGTCATACTTATGTATTTTTGGTCAAGGGACAGACTAGCGAAAATGGTAAGTTCACAAGACCAATATTTTAGGAGATATTAATAAGATATTAGTCACGCTGCTATACCTTGAACACTTTGGTGGTGACTACTGGACAAATGTGGCACAACATACATGAATACATAACAACATAAAAACTACCACATCTAATGCGATAGTATGTATATGTGTATACATAGATATACATACAATTATTATTTTTCTCTCTATTTTCACACTATTGTACATTCATTTTGTTCTTTGTTTCTCTTTTCATCTTCTTTGATTATTGTTTTTTTCTTTCTACATTCAGTTGCTTGAAATCAATCAATCAACGCTAAATATTATTATATCATATTGTTATATATTAATACCACATACTGTTTTACCATTTAATTTCATTATATATTTTGATGTTTTAAAGAATCTTCAACTTTTACTCAGGACTAAAAATAACCCTTTAAATATGGGAGAAGCAGTGATTTGACAACATCAAAATAGTTATTTATAGTCAGATTTTTTTCACGTAACATCTGCTGCAATATCTGCTTATCTTGCTCAGCTCTATAATAAAACACTATATAACATTGTCTGATGTAAAGTAAATAAATAAATAATAAAAAAAAGAATGTTATTTTCTATTCTGTCCACTTGACCCAGAGACTTTTTCTCTTTTATTTTATGGGTAAGTCATTTTTTCCTTGCCTCAATGGTAACTTCACTCTGAGCTTAAAATTAAGGCTTTCCAACCATCTATACTGATGTGTCTCAGTTGATGGACCGCTTCCAGTTTGGTTGTTACAAAGGTTACTATGGTAACAAAGTGTTGCACAGTATGGCTGGTGATGAAATGAACATAGTGAGCACAAAGTGAAGGGATTGAGGTGGGTGTATGGTTAGAGGTTTGATTTTATTATTACCTTTGCATTCTCTAAACTTAATATGATGTCTGAGTCTGTTGTAAGAAATGACCTAAATTGACAAAAAGACTCCCAGGTGTTAAATCCACAGCCCCTTCCCCAGGACTGAAGGGATGCTCAACACCTTGAGCTGCTCAAACACCATCATTCTCCGTACGTGTGTGAACTGCAGTGCGTCACCATCCTGAGGTGAGCTAAATATACGCATCCTGTGGCCACACCAATAATCACACAGTTTCTTTTTTTAAAACTACCCATCGTCTGCAGACACAACATTTAGATTAGGTGGTGGGAGGAGGTTAGAGCAGCTTTTCAACACTTTTACAGGTTGACAGGCCAGTGCTGGAGAGTAAATAAACACATGTTTAGAAGGCTCCTCCATGCTCTCTCTGAGTACTATGGCTTCCCCCACCATCCAAAGACCTGCACTAACTAACTAGATTAACTGGTCAAACCTAAAATCACCTGTAGGTAAATAATAATAGTGACAATGGTGTCAGGCACAACAAACCCCACCCTTCTCACATACTGTAGCTTATATTGGCATCGATCCAGCTGATGTCATCATTTACTGATGTCAGCATATCAACTGCCTCTATATATGTGCCAAGTTTGAAGTAAATTGAAACAAAATTGATGTTTTTATAGACATTTCAACCACTATAAATAAATGGGAGAAAAAAAAGAATTAAAAAAATTCATTTAAATATTAGAACTTTGACCTGCTTTTCCCAAAATGTAACGACATCTATTTTGGGTCACTGGCAATCCATAAATCCAATTTGGTATGAATTCAACCTACCATTTTACTGCTACAGACATGTGAAATTTTGCCCATTATAAGTAAATGAGGGGGAAAAAAAAGGTTTTAAAATTCATAAAAAATTTGAACTTTGACCAACTTTTCCCACAATGTAATGATATCTATTTTTGGTCACTGGCAATATAGAAACCAAATGTGGTATGAATTGAACCAATAGTTTTGCTGCTAGAGTGTTAACAAAGAAAGAAAGAAACAAACCAAACCAAAAACAATACCCCTTGCCTCCCCTTCGGGGGCGGGATATAATACATTTATTGGTGGCACCTTTCAAGTTACCCAAGGTCACCTTACAGGGAATAAAACCATAAAATAACAACGTCAAACATTATTAAAACAAAACATCAACCTAAAAACAAGTGTAGTGCCCAGTGTTCAGTCAGAGTGAGTATACCAGTTTGAACAGGTGGGTTTGGAGTTTGGATTTGAATGTTGTGATGGAGTCTGACTGTCTTATGTGTGGGGGTTGAGCAGCTGAAGGCTCAGGCACCCATGGTACTGAGGTGGGATGTGGGGATGGTTAGTAGTACAGCAGCGGTTGAACGGAGGGTGTGGGAGGGGCTGTATTCTTGGAGGAGGTCGCAGAGGTGGGGGCTAGATGGTGGAGAGCTTTGTATGTGAGGAGGGGGGGTTTTGTATTGGATGCGCTTTCGTACTGGGAGCCAGTGAAGTTGGATGAGAATAGGGGTGATGTGGTCAGACGATTCGGTGTGGCTGATGATCCAGGCAGCTGAGTTCTGAATAATTTGATGTGAATGTGAGAGTGAATGATGTCCATCTGTATATAGAGCAGAAATGAACTGGTGACATGTCCAGGGCATAGCCCACCGTCACAATCCCAAAATGAATGGATGGATCATGAGTAAGTGTGTTTAATTAGTTACAGTTACAATTACAGTTACAGTTACATATCCTCTTGAGACCCAGCAATGCATTTGAGTTTCACAGCTTCACTTAAAAAAATGAGCAAAAACACTATTCATTGCAAAAGACATTCCATACAAAGAAATAAAAATGTAACTGAAAAAAAACTTTGTATTATGCTTCCAATCAAGACAATTATTTGATATAAAAAAAAAATCCAAAATCTTTATATCTTTCCTGGGTCTCCGGAATATATATGGATATGGTGTACAGTTATATATGTTCAAGGGCAATAGATTAAATAAAAGACATCACTTTCTTTAGGTCTGCATTATTTGCATTGATTTTTTAAAAGCCTGTCACAGACAATGCAGAAGACGGAGTTGGAATTGACAATCACGATGCATGTTTGATGAAATAGAAAATTAATTTGACTAACAGTATTTCATTGTCACCCTTTTCAGCTACAAACTGCTTTTACTGGTACCAACAGGATTAATTAAAGACAAGAAAATACACTTAAGAAACTAAAAAAATGTGAAAACAAAATATTCTAATTGTAAATCCACATTTTACTTGCCCCCTAATTTTGTGCAGAATAAAAAATCATCTCTCTCTCTCTCTCTCTCTCTCTCCTCTGTCTCTCTCTCTGTCTCTCTCTCTCTTCTCTCTCTCTCTCTCTCTCTCTCTCTCTCTATATATATATATATATATATATACATATATATATATATATTATTTATTTATATACATTCATGGAGAGAGAGAGAGTTATTTATTTATTCAAATATTTTCTTTCTCTCTTTAGATACTTATTTATTCATTTTGTTTAATTTTATTTTTTATTTATTTAATTTTATTTTATCTCTCCCCAAGGGTAGGGAATGGGTGGGGTGGGTATGTTAGGGTGGGTATTTTTGTTTATTATGTAAAAATTAAAAAAAAAAAAAAAAAAAAAGGTATGAAAAAACAAAAAAAAATAAGAATATAACAAAAAGTCAAGGAAAAACTGTCTCCTTGTCCTTTACAGTGCTTGGATATAATCAGAGTAACTCCAGGATCATTTGAGTTTAAGTATCAGAATTGTGTGAATAGCACCATCAAGTCACACGTTTTGTGTGATTATAATGTAAGAAACTGTTGAAATCATGCAAAACATCTAAAATATGCCACCCACTTTGAACAAGCTATGCAGAGTATGCTACAAATTGCCTTCAAGGGTATGTCTGTAGTGAAATACATTATAAAAGGAACCCTCAGAACTCTGACTGACGCTGCAGTTCTCACCTTTGCACCTGCTAATATGTCATCATCATAACACCACACCGAGCGCTGCCTCTGAATGGACCTTTCACTCTTCCTCTGATATGAGCTGTTTCTGGAGATCAGACAACACCCTCACACTGACATCCCCGCACGACCGAATATTATCATACATACATAAACAGAATTTGTCAGCATAAATGCCTGCGGTTTAATGTAAATTCATCCAAATGACAGACAGGTGTGGACTGAGTCTGCTTACAATGACTGTTCAGACAGACCGACTCACCAGGCCTGTAACCTTATGAGGTGAACGCTTCTTCACACCTCACTCATCTATGGAAATGAAATGCATTCTCAGTATGGTTTAGTGTGTTTGATTACATAAGTCTAATCTTTAGTAACTGAGGATCATTTGCATATCAGTAGTGGTGATATTGCTCTCGGTCAGGTTGATGTTTCTATCTATGGAGCTGTAACACAGTATCACCAAATGTAACCCCTGGCACTGAATCCCTCAGAGTTTCCAAACATGAAAGCACAGTTTGACTGATGGATAAAACCACAAGCAGCAGTTTGTGTTTGCGTAAACACCTTTCACTAGATTCACGAAAACATCAACATTTTCTCACCTACTTAAGTCGACAGAAACTGCTTTTAAGATCTGAGGTGATCTCATATTGCAGACTTACATGTTCCTCCATCCATCCATCTGTTTGCTCATCCAGACGTCTTCATTCTGCACATCCGTCCATGTTCACAGAATGACGGCAGACGCTCCTCACACACCTGTCTGTCTGGCGTCGTCCTCCCCGGCTGCAGGTGAAATGGCAAAGACAGAGCAGAATGAGCATCCAGACAAGCTCAACAGACTGTCTATCTAACACGCACTCCTCCTTTCCTCTTCTCTTCTCTCCTCCACCTCTCTCTCTCTCTCTCTCTCTCTCTCTCTCTCTCTCTCTCTTCCCTCCTACTCGCTTTTACATTTTACACTCCCACTCTACTCAGTCAGTCCTGTTAACCTTTCTCAGACACGTTTCATATCACCCCTTCTTTCCTTTTTTTTTCTTCTTCTCTCACTCTCTCTCTCTCAGTCGCTCACATCTGAACTTGTTCACCCTCTGTTTGCTGCTGAGTAGCACTCTCAGCCTCTCTTCCATTTGTAATCACCTTCCTCTTCCTCTCTCCATATTCCACACACTCTGCCTCCTCTCTGTTGTTGGGTGTATAATTAGAAATGAGACTGCTGTGCAACTCCTCAGCTGATGGTAGGCGTATGACTGCCTGATGGCTTTGGCGTTTTGCCTGGTGTAGTGAGGGCGGGAAACCATCACTTTGGACCAGGCTGGATGTGCACACATGCAGGAAAAGGGGGATTTCAAACAGAAATCTAGCTAAGGCATCAGCAGTGTGATAGCAGATTGCTGATATCAGAGCAGACAGCCTTTGTTTGTTGTTAATTCCTCCTGCTGTGTCTCACTTCCTGCTTCTCTCTAAGGCTGGTTCTCAACTCAATGGGTTAAGATTAATAATGTTTTATCCTGACTTAGCAATACAGACACTAAATGCATGCTTCAAATACTTGGTAACTGCTTTTGATCAAAGTTTTCAGAGGTCAAGATGTCATTAAAGTAGAAAAATAAGATCTTTATTTTGGTGCAGACAGGATTAATGATACGGTTCAGTCTTCCTGGACTTCTATATATTTTTTCTTTACATTGCACTGCTTGCTTGCTTACCTCCTCCATCTATTTCATTTTAAAACACAAAAAGAACTTGGCTTTTGGCTTCTCAACTGCTTTAGTAACAGCATCCTGACTCTCAGCTATTGATTTTGCACGGCTTCAGCAGGTGAACCCCCAGTCATGAAAAAACCCACGTATAATTTAGTTTGAGGTGAAGAGGATTTCTCACTTTGAGTCACATCATGCTTCCTCTGCCCACTCTCTCTCTCTCTGTTTTTTCTCTGTTTTCTCTCGGCCTTTTTTGCCCTCTGAAGTACATGCACAGACACACACACACTCACTGGAGAAAGTTCACTTCATTGTGAGTCGTTTCATTGCAGAATTTGCCACAACCGGCACATTTTCACCACTACAGCCACTGACATTTGCAAAGAGTGTTTTTTTTTTTTATTGATAGAAATCGCCAATCACTCTTACCATCACCTAACTGCTACAGTCCCTTATAGTCTGTATTTACAGTTTCACTTTGCAGCTTGGCATAGATGCCAAGTGTGAGGTTTGATAGTGAAAGTTTCATTTCTTATGCACTCGTTCGTAGGCGTAGGCATAAAGGACTTTGTGGTTAAAATGTTTCTTGTGTGAAAAATAAACTTGTACTTGTTATTTGAAATGTGCTCTACAACATATCTACTGTTATATTAAGAAAAAAAAATTCAACATTTCCTGATAATCAGGATAATCTTCATCAAAGGTTAACCTGTAAAAACCATTTGTGCTGTTTCTTAAATACACACATCCTGTGGTTCATAACAGCACCGTTCCCATGTGCACTTTAAATAAGACATGGTTCAAGCTTCTCTCAAAAATGCTGGTGCAGTGTTTTAGCCACATGATGTAATGCTGTTTTGTGAAGTTTCTGCATGCAAATATTGTGTAACCTGCACGTCCCACTGAAGAGGAACTGGAGATGATACATGTCCACCACTAGATGGTGTCCAGGACACACATATTCACTTGTAACATTACTTCAGGTAATTTCCTCAGTCTGAGTCTCATCAGTGTTTCACCTAACACTTTATAAGACAAGTGACTATTTTTGGTAATTTCTGCACACATTACAAGACAGTAGCAGCAGCAGTTCCAGTGAGGACAGTGAGTCAACAATTTCTGGTCCAATGTGGTCTACAGGGTCTGTAAGGTCCACCTCTGCATGAACAGTGAGTGGACCTGCTTTGTTAGGTACCATGAAGTAATGGTACTAATGTAAGGAATGATGTTCAAAGGGATAATGTGGATGTGGACAGGGGTCTGGATCAGCTCTTATGTTGGTCTAATGTTCTAAAAGTGTTGTTCTAATGTTCTAAAATACATGTTCCTTTCACATTACATGTATTTTTCCTGTATATTTTCCCCACTCCCCGAGGGGGAGGCAAGGAGTATTGTTTTTGGTTTGGTTTTTCTGTTTGTTAACACTCTAGCAGCAAAACTATTGGTTGAATTCATACCAAATTGGGTTTTTAGATTGTCAGTGACCCAGAATAGATCTGATTACATTTTGGGAAAAGTAGGTCAAACTTCAAATTTTTTAAAATTAATTAAAATAAAAATTTCCCCCCATTTACTTACAACGGATGAAATTTCAAAAGTCTATGAAAACATCAATTTTGTTTCAATTTACTTCAAACTTGACACATATGTAGAGGCAGCTGATATGCTAACATCAGCACATGTATAGACATGATGACATCAGCTGGATCACTGCCAAATTAAACTACAATACATGAGAGGGGCAGTGTTTGTTGTGCCTGGCACCACTTGTTTAGATAATCTTCTTGGATTTTTGGATAAGGAACCAAATATGGTAACTTCATTAATCTTGATTTTCTACATAACAATAACTTTTTTGAAAATTCTCACAAAAGTAATACAATCTTATTATGTCCTCCAGTAACACACTAAGGTTGAAAATATGAATTTCAGAGTATTTCAGTGATTGACCTTTAAAGGGTTAAACTTAATATTTGGAAAATATATTTTGTAAGCATTTAATTACAAGACATGTAATCAATACAATAACAAAAATATTAATACTGTTTTGATTAAGATGAAGATGCATTCAAGTACCGTAGAGACAGCAGTCTGATCATTATTTCCGTTCCTGCAACCACACTGCAAAAGCAAGTCAAACATCATTAAATACTATATAACTAAATTGTCTTGCGCTGAAAAATCTACCATTGGGATAAGCAATTTTTTCTTGAGTCATTTTATTGTAAGTGAAATACAATAATAGAAAAACTTGCAGAATCTATAGGCAAATTGTGCTCATTGAGTTGTTAAAAATAGAGAGAAGATGCATAAATTGAGAAGTTTTACAAATGGTCTCCCCTTTAAACTAAGGAAGACAGTCCCCAGTACTTATAAATTATGCAAACTATCATTTAGACATCTCTCATTAAGGTACATTCAGGTACATTTTCTTTAAATTATTTTGCATTTCTTGTTATGATAAAATTATGTTTCTTTTGCCTCATTTAAAAAAAAAAAACAACTTTCTTGAAATTCCCCTTTTGCAAAGCATGGTTAAGTAATATTGTTTGCAAATATGATGCTTTTATTGCATTCTGCATGTGTTATATTATAAGGATAAAATGTTCTGGAGCAAAAAAGGCTTCAGGAGTGACATTCTGTGTCTGTATGTGCCATTTTTTGACCCTAAACAGAAGAGGAGGGGGTTTAAATCCGCAACAAAAAAAGAAGACGGGGAACAAGAGATGGAAGGAAGGAGGGGGGAGGAAGAAGACAGAAATAACAAAGGCATGTGTCTGTCTCTCCTTGGTATTTTCCACTCTGTTACATAAAATCCCTCCTTCCCTCTTCTCAATCCCTTCCTCGCTCTCCCTCAGCTCCTCCTCCTCCTCCCCGTCATTGGTCAGTCGGTCGGATCCACAAAGCCACAAACTTGTTCTCGCTTCATCCAAGTGGCTCAGTACCCACTGAGTCCATCCACAGAGGCTGAAGTGGGGAGAGGATCGTGATCTGGAAGGGGCGGTCGTCACTTTGGAGCTGGGAGATGAACCCTCATAGGACTCACTGATCATCTCCGATTGATTATCTCTGATTTCCTTTGACTCTCCGGCAACATGAGCTCCTCTCCAGCCAACATCCACAACAAACGTCTACCCTGTGAGTAAAAACTTCTCCTTTTTTTTTTTTTTTTTTTTTTTTTTTTTTTTTTACTTTAGGTGGCTATTTTGAGCCTAAGAGCAACCAGTTTGTTCCATTAACACAGATTTTTATTTTTAGATATAGAGCAGTACATTAGAGAGGAGACCATTCTTCTCCATATTTGGGTGTCAGAGGTTGCTGCTGAACATTTAACATGACAGAAATGACCTTTAACTAGGAAATCCACTCATAAATGGTGTCAAATTAATGTCATATACAACTGCATTTCTGTCACTGTTTATTATTTTTCTGTATTTATGACTGACACTGAATTTATTAACCGCTCCATCTGTGTGAGGCATGAGCCGGTATAATGTGGAAGCTGGAGTGACAGCTCAGCTCAGTGTGTTAAATAGCTGCCGTTGTGTTGATGTTGCTTAAAGTGACTGGCCGAAGTGCTGTGCCAGCCAAAATCAGACAGGAATGTTGAATCATCACCCTGAGTAATGTTCACGAATATCAAGTGAATAGGTCACACATTCTTAACAGGGGGAATTGGAATGTATTCCCGCACTAACACACACACACACACACACACACACACACGCACACGCACACGTATACACACTCTGAGTCAGGCTTGGATTGGGGCCACCGCAGAGCTCCAGACAAAGATCTCTTATTTCTAATGGGATTGTGCTCACAGATCTCATCAGACCTGACTGACTGCAGCGGCGTCTGCAGCTTGTTCGAGAGACACACCAACCCAGATAGGCCTTACAAATCTGAAATTGAATTAGTCCCAGTGAGATCAGTGTGTGATTTCATGAGGCTAAAAAGGATCAGGCTGTGACTCCAGAGAAGACGTCTCCCATCTGTTGCACTGCCCCGGCCCATGTGCCTCTGTTTTCCGCTCTGACACATCTTGATTATTGTGGGAACGTGCCAGAGAGCTGCACGTTGATGATCTGAAGGACTGACCAGCTGTTGAAATCCTGTTTGATTTCAGATGTCAGACAGGGCACTGGGTACTGAAGGAATTGTTTTTATTCTTCGTACATTCTGAGCTCATTCCCCTTGGACTTGACCCAGATAAGAAATGAGGAGGAAGATGCTGTTTAATGAGCAAATTAGAGGTAAAAATCCATATAATGTAGCATCTGTATCTTCAGTTGATTACTCTGAGGACTCTGTATGTCTGCCCACTAAGGCTTGTAGAGCTTGTAGTCTCTTTGTTTTACTTTCTCTTCTCATTAGCAGGTTTTGATAGTCACAGTATTTCTCAGAGGTACTCGGGTCATGTCCTTGGTATTTCATCTGGGAATTAGAGGCTTTACATAATTAAAGACCTAACAGGTGTTGGATGTTTAACCCATAAAGACCCAGTGTTACTTTTGTGGCCATTCCAAAATATTTTTTTCTCTGTATTTCATTTTTCTCAGGTGATTTATCAGAATTTATTAAGTTAAGTTAAGTTAAGTTAAGTTAAGTTAAGTTAAGTTAAGTTAAGTTAAGTTAAGTTAAGTTAAGTTAAGAAAACCTTCATTTGTCCCACAATGGAGAAATTGCAGCGTTCCAACAGCAGAGTACAACAACAGCAGTGGAATAATAGTTAATAGTTAATAATAGTTACTAAAATAATCTCTTATGTTCAGTGAGTGATTAACAGTAAGTGACTAAAAGTGACTGTTGTGACAAATCCTCTGTATTTTGCCGTTTTCAGTAAAAATCAGGTATTTTCCTATATTTAATTCACTGATCATTTAGATATTCATACAAACTCAGATTAAAGTTGAAGGTTATTGTATTAAAAACAGAGAAAACTGAAGGAAAAGCCACTTTTTCAGCAAAAAATATAATTAACTGAACATAAGCCCAGTGTGTCCATCCACTGTCATTGATCCAATTCCATGGGTTTTACTGGTGAATAAATGTTGCAGAAGATGATGGTGTTTCTATGTAACTATGAAGCCTCTGAACGTCCAAATGGGTCATATCTGATGACCATGAAAAGATGACAAACTGTATTTTACACCAATTATTCACATGTACTGATAGGATTAGTGGATCAACAGGTGTTAAACATTTTAGATCAGTAGATGGTTTTGATCACCGGTGGCTGTTTGGGTCTTTATGGGTTAAATGCACTGACTGTCACCATGTGTTGAAGGCAGATGTTCAGCTGTTTAATCGCATATATTTGAAGCAAAAAAGTGAAAATCCTGTTGTGTTATTTTCAGAACACCTCATATGTTACAGATGCAGATTTACCCTGTAAAGGCTGAACCATTAAATCATTGACAGAAAACTCCAGTTCTTTGAAACTGGAGCCTTTATTGGTCCTTCGAACAACCAAAAAAATATTTTTTTCAAATATCAATTTCCATGTATGAGTTTGAATTTTGTATCATATTTGATACATCAGGTCTCAATGCTCAAATATTATTATTTCTGAACAAACAAAAACATTATATAATACAAACATGTCTGACAAATTGGTAATTCATTTAAAAAACTGGCAAAGTTCTGCCTTCTTCCTCATTAATGACAACCTTGTAGTGTTACTGGAAAGGCCTCTGGTGAATGACCCCCCCCCCCCCCCCCCCGTGTATTTCAGGTATCTAATTGTATACATCAGGTTTTTCAAGAAAAAAAAAATCACACTGATCATGTAGAGGGCTTCAAAACCCATGTATCAAATATGATACGTTTGGCATTGTAGGGTTAATGTATTACAAAGAGCACCCCCATGCCATCTCAGTCCTGCACATTAATTATATGTGTGATTGTAAATACTGTGGTACAGAGGGCTGGGTAAGGTTTCCATTATTTCAGCCCTCTGAGCTGTGCAGCCCTGGGGACAAAGACCAGCTCCTCTCATTAGTTCACTAACAAATCCATCTACTCACTGTTCAAGTCAATCCTCCGAGTACAGACCGAACAGACGCCTCCAGGCCTACACAGTATTCATGACTCTCTGTGGACAGACAGAGGCAATTTACTGTGAGGACGCTTTTTCTAAACATGTAAACCATGTGGCACAGATTCAGCGCCAGTTTGGTCCATTACAGACATGATGTGGAAACCAATGACTGACAGACTGATATTGCCAGAAGGAAACATAAGAAATAAGTGGCAAATTAATTTATTTAACACCGTTCATGGCACTAAATCAATCCAAGGTGGTGTTCTAATGGGATCCAAGACAGAACAGGAGCAGGAGCCAATAACGAACAACTGTGAGTGAAAAATAGCTGTTCAGTCAAGACAAAACAAGACACATACTATAATAATACAATGAAATACTGTTAGTTTAGTTAATGTATTTAATATTTAGTTACTCCACAGAGAAAATTAGCAAAAATAAAAACAAAAGATTTTACTGTATTGGTTTTCATATATGTAAGTCTTATAGTCAAAAATTAACCAGATAGATAGATAGATAGATAGATAGATAGATAGATACATACATACATACATACATACACGTGTCACAATGGGTCAGAGATGAAATATTTCCACATTTCTCTATGCAGACATTAAAAATAGCTGTAAAGCTGTCTCATGAATGTGGTGCCAAAAACACAGTGGAACCAGAAGGATCAGTGCCTGACTCCTCAGCCAACTGATGTTAAAGAAGTGATATTTTGTTTTTTTTTGTTTTGTTTTTTTTAAAAAAAAGGAAAAAAAAAAGGAATTATGTATTTTAAAACATTTCCCTGGTTTCTATTTAAATTGTAAATGCTATGCTTGGGACTGAATTCTTCATTAATTCAACTCCACAGGCCCATCATCAACCCTATTTCTGAGTAAGGACAGCAGAAAGGTCATTTTGAGCGCTGGCCCTTTAAATGCAGATGAGCCACTTCACACCCCACCCCCTCCAGGTTGTTGACCATGCTTTCTGTCCTGTTCAGCCACTTGTGTTCATTAATACAACCAACAACTGAACATTTTAGGTAATCGGCTCGAAGTTTGGACATATTTTCAGTATGGACTACAACCGCTGCTGCTGACAAACAATTATGTCGTACTCTGAGAAATGTTTGTCGGAAGTCTTGACCTTATATATGCAAATGTCATGATATAACTAGTTTTAGACATAACAAATTAAGCAGGAATTAAAACGGGTTGTAGAAATCTACTAGATTTTTGCCAAAATGAATATAAAGATAGCTTATTAGCACCTAGAGGGTTCAAATTCAAACTTTTTGAACTGTTAGGGTCCAAATACACAAATAAATGTACCAAAGACTAATAAAAGTGGGTTTAGACCTATGATATGACCTCTTTAAGATAGAAAAAATGCACTAAGTCAGTGTATAAAAACTCAGATGATACTTTAGGTTATGATTAAAGGCTCAATTGCCATAAATGAATATAAAGGGATTAACTGAACTTTGATCAGTTTTCTGCTCTAATGACTGCAGTTTGATTTACATTGTGAAGAGCACTGATGAATATTTTAAAAATCTAATAAAACCCCATTAAAATACTTTTATCTGTCCCTCTAGGATGTTGTAGTTGCAACCCTTAATGTAAATTCAAGCACCTATTCATCTTCTTTTGCTTTTCAATGACATGCAGAGGACTGCACTAGAATGAATAAACAGCTGACTGTACTTTAAGCATTGCTTCAAGTAGGGACTGTTTTATTATTATGGGATGGTGGTATTAAACTAAGCAGCGACTTTGGCTCCAAAATTAAGCCAATGCAGAAGTATTTTAAAGTTGTAATACCACCACCGATGGCTGCTGATCTGATCATCCTGGGTCCATAGTGTTCTATTGGACTTTGCTCAGACAATACTAAATCCTTGACTCCAGTTTTATTTGTTTAATTTGGACCGTCTAATAAGTGATCTGGTGGTCCGTCTGTAAATTATTTTTTTCCATTTATAGCACTCAGGTCAGCCAGAACCTTTGTTTGACAGTAGTGATTGACAACTTGCTCACCCGAGTCAGATTTTTTTTGTTTCTTTTTGTTTAATAAACACATTTTTTTTCCCTGACAGACAGCTTTACTGGGGTAAATAGGTTACACAAACAAAACTGTAAAATTATTTTGTCCCATAATGTTTTATCAAGTTTAGCATATTACAAAGTCAGAAAAGCCCCTTTTCCACAGCACTTCTGTTATGGGAATATTTTGCCTTTATTCCAGAACGACGTCTGTGTAAATGAAATGGTGGGATCATTTGGTCCCACCTTTATCGGAGTTCTGTAACACCTCTGGAGGTAGTAACAGAGCCCTGATAAAGATGGAATCATGATTCCAGAACGCTATGTAAACGGAACACCTCTCATTCCGCAACCAATGTGTGACGCAACCAGAAAGATGTCAAACTGGGGAGATCCGCAAGCTGTCGTCACTTCGGGCAGAGGACTCTATCCATGCTAACATTTGTGGGACGGTGAAAGACGGACCGACTCTGGAGAGGTTAGCAACACCCCTGTGCTTGGGGTATTTCCGAGGCGCAAGTTAAACGTCACACCATATGCTGCGTCACCACCCCTTTGATTCCAGAACGCAGGTCCGCTGTGTAAAAGTCCAGCCTGTCTCACCTCTGTTACGCCTTTGGCTCCTGTCACTGATGGAAAAAAGGTGGGATCACCATCTCACCTTTTTTCTGGGATCTCTGTGTAAAAGTGGCTTAAGATAGCATTAGCACTAGCTCACCTCTGACCCCTCAGACTCCTGCAGTTTCACTACTTTTGTCCAAATATGGTCATTTCAGGCTCCAAATTGCAAACTACTGACTTCAAAACAGCCATTCAGAGACCAAGAGGTGACATCAGTCAACAAAAAACATACAAACTAATTACAATGAGTGGATCTGTTTATTGGCTGAAATATAGCCATGATAATAATAATAATAATAATAATAATAATAATAATAATAATAATAATAATAATAACAAAAATAGCACTGTGATTGTTTAATAAAAAGGCTCTCTTGGTTTTGTATGTTCATATACATATAGAGAACACTGCTTATTTCAGTTCAGAAAGCCATCTTACAATAAAATACCATCACTTTTCATTTCACTGGTAGAATTCAAGTGTAAGTTAAGGTAGTCCATGGATTTTGACATCTTCAGTATTACAAAAGAATTAACATGTATTACATTTACATTAAGGAAAAGGAAGACAAAGTTCAAAAAGGCAAATAAGTCTACTTATTTACAAATGAAAACAGACAGTACACATGATATAAGTATGAATGTGTACTATTCTTATTCATTTCAGAGTAAAGAGGTCAACATAAACTTGAACTGATTCTCTGTCTCATAAGTCATATTAAGTTAAACAATATGAAATTGGTAAATACATCAAGTATATTTTAAATACAGTACATATTAAGTATTGAGAGTTCTTCAAACTTGTTAGTGACTAGTATGGATTAAATGGGTTTAATGTTGATGATGCATTAATTGCCAAACATTCCGGTAAAGAGGATTTGTATAATATGAGTACGTCAGGAGCTTGTCATCTGGTGAGAACGTTGTTTCAGCTGAACTCATGACTGTCTGTTTGAGGTCTAATGGAGGGCAGTAGGACACCGACCTACAAACAGTCCTATTGTCAGAGTGGGTGTAATCCACTCAAAAGGGGAGCAGAGGGTTAACACTGATGTCATTGTTGTGCCGACTCACTGGGCTCATGGTGCTGGACACTGCTTTGTCCCACTGAACACATCCAAAAAACAAATGAAGCATAAATAACAACTCACATAAAGAAACTTATGACATGCACAAAAACTCAGCAACAGTTGACATGCATATTTCACCGTCCTTGCAGCTGGAGCTGGGTAAATTATAGCTTTTGGCTTGAAAACGAGGAGTGAGAGGAACCAAAAATAAAAATGAGAGGCTGCGCAGATGATGTACAGATATTATTGTCCATTTTATAAGCATAACCACCTGTTTGTTTTACTTCACTTCATTTTCTATTTAGAGCAGGGCTGTCACACTCATTTGAGTTCAGGGGTCACATATAACCCAATTTGATCTGAGTGGGCTGGACCAGTCAAATAACACCATAATAACCTATAAATAATAACTCAAATGTTTCTCTTTGTTTTCGAGCAAAAAAGGAGAAGTGTAATTTTTAACAATATTATGCCTCAGCTTCTCATTTGTACATGTACAGTACAATTTACAGATTACAGTGGATCTACAAAGACATAAAACATTTAGTAACAGGCAGAGTATTGTTAAAATTCCACATATTTTTCTTGACATTTTTTGTGAAAGGATAGTTTATAAATGGGTGCTTATATGAAACTGGTAACCGTTATGAAGCAAGCTTGGAAGCACTTTGGGTCTATTTTAAGAATAAATATTTACTGAGATAAAAGAGAAACTATTTTTCAGATAAAACACATTTTTATATTATTTTTCTACAAAAATCCACATGTAACACAATAAAAAGGACATGAAAATTATGCGCTAATATTTTTTCGGATATCTTTTTTTTCTCTCACAGGTACATTTTGGGAATCAAAGTAAATATGGAAGGCATAGTGTTTCACAAAAATAACCGCTGTTGCAAAATCACTTGCGATTTATTTGTGTTTAAAAGGGCAGGTTCCGCATGTAACACCAGTGGACACAATGGGTTACACACACAACCTGGAATGAGACTGAGATTCATGAAAAACCTGCATGTCTGGATTAGAAAAAACCACTAGGATCATCAAATTTAACACAGTGTCTTTATTTATAGCGGTATATAAGACCATTTCAAGCCATGTTTTCCAGATCAAATGCACTGACACCTGGTAGCTTTTCCTGTCCCAATTTTGGTCCTATTTTTGGCTCCAGTATTTCATTAAAAATTCATTAAAGTTGGGATGGCTCAGAGCAAGAGTATAATTTCGCTGCATTTATCTGAGGTCATCATTAGGTACATCCTGGGGGGATATATATCTACATTTCTCTTTTCTTATTGGATCTAAAAAAGATGGCAAAGCACCAGATACCAAAATAAACCCAGTTTCATCGAAACACCCAAATGTAAACATGTTCACCATGTAATTCTATGTTTTCCACACTAAAACAGAGAAAAATTTGGAGTTGTCATCATTTATAAGTTAATATGCTATTATTTTACTGGTCCACTTGTTACAGAATTGAGCTGTATGTGGCCCCTGAACTAAAATGAGTTTGACACCCTTGACTGTTAATACACAGCCAAAAAAAAAGACTCATATGCAATATTCGACTGCATCACCTTTGGTTTTGAGCCCAGTAGACATTCACTGTCACATCTTTTTTGCCACATAATGCTTCTGTCGTATCACAATAAGGTTCATAATACTTTTTCCACCCATAGTTGCATTAATTTTGGATTATTGATGATGGAGAATCGGACCGCTGCATCAAGTCTTCATCACATTCCAGATTAGAGTCTGGACTTAATGGGGGCTAATCCATGTGTGGAAATGATGTCTCATTCTCCCTGAACCATTCTGTCACAAACCTGATGACCCTGATCAATCCTGGCATTGTCCAATCTGTATGATGTTAAAGACATGAGAGGACACTTACTGCAGTTAGAGTTCAATAACCTGTTCCAGCTGAAACATTATTAACCACTGCAGTGCTGACCCATGGAAGGATCAGAACTATTATCTCAGTTAAATCCAGTGAATGTCTCCTGGAATCAAAACCAATGGTGGTGCAGTCAAATACTGCATATGCGACTTTTTTTTTTTTTTTGACTAGGTAGTGTATCTTCAGTGTAATTTTTGCACATCACAAATTCTCCCCAGACTGAATGTTTTTACACCCCTGGTTTAGAGGATTGAAAATTATACTGTACATGTTGAAGGATTCACTGACAGGATGTGTCAAACTGTGGTTTAAACATCTTTTTAGTCTTAGTTGTAAATTAGCTTCTTGTTCTCCTCCACTGCTGTTCCTCTGTAGCCAACCAGTCACTCTCCCATTCCTCACGACCACAGAAACACTATTAATTACTGCAACAGCCTTAGAAAGCAGATCCATCCACTAATGACCAGCTGTAGGCTGTTAACAGCCGGCTGCTGCTGGGGTCAGTGTTTCGCTGAAAGGTACGGAAGAGACCGTCAGTAAAAATAACAAGACATCTTTAACTAATGAGCCCGAGCAGAATTCTTGGTCTCTCTCCTCTCCATCCCTTCAGCACACACCCATGTGTTGACTCACTTTTGGCTAACCTCAATCCCATCATACTTGGGATGTTTTAAAGCATCCACCAGCTCATTTCCTCATTTCCCACATTCTGCATCTGGCCCCGTCCTCCCTGACCTTTCTTCTCTTTTCTCGCTGCCTTTCTGTGTTTACAGCTACTCACTCCCTCCTTCTACACCCTCGCTCTCCCTCTTTCTCTCTTGTCGCAGTTGGCAACCCCTCCATGTGAAATAAAATCTCTCTCCTCTGACAGCCCATAGTGGTGGAAAGGGCAACCAGTCTGTTCGCCGTGCCTCAGCCCAAACAAGTGAGTTCCAGTGAAGTTGGCCCGGTCAGCGGCAGCAGGTGACCATGCCTCGTCTGTTCCATATACAAACAGAATGTGTTTTACAGAGACAGGCGGTACACTGAGCTGAAGAAGGGCTTTGTTTACATAGGGACTGAACAAGGGATAAGCGGAAAGACGGGACATTTTTCCACTCGTCCTGCTGTCAGGGCACTTCAGACTTTCTTTGGAGGAGTCTGTTATTTAAGACTAATGATCGGACAACTGTGTCAACACACTGAATAGCACCACCAGAGCCAGTTTAGAGCAGGCATGACCTCATCAGTTTGTACAAAGACACCACTTCTCAGAAAAAGCCTCATCTTAACTGAAGGCTGTAAAACTGTGAATCTGGCAAACTGCTCTATAATCAAAGAGGACGAGGAAACGCTGGTTCCCACTGGGGTTTCTGTTTAACTACTGTTTATCGAAGGGTTGAAGCCACAGTTTTCTCTTCCGCCAACAAGTGTAATAACAACCGGATCATCTGGAAAGGCAGTTTTCTGTGTTCTCTTCTGGCCTGACCTTCCCAGTCACTGGGGAGTCCGACTGTGAGCTCACATTTTCATTTGGAGCAGTGATGGACTAATGGCAGCCTGTGGGCGACACTGAGCTCTCCGATCCCTTCATTTAGCATCCAGATCAATGTGATGCCTGTGCTGTTTGTGTAGTTGGCGTTTCCGAACCAGCATTTTAGGGCCCTGTCCTTGGAAATGTGACATTACTAAAGCATGGCATGTGGAAAATAAAGACACCATATGGACACATATTGGTGTTTTTGCTTTGGACAGTGTGACCTGCTATAAAACCATTCTATGAAATAATACAGTCAAGTTTGAGCCTTATAATCACTCTAACCGAAAGACAGAACAAGAAAATAAAATGAATCAGCAACTCAAATTAATTTACTACAAACAGAAAAAAATTGACAAAACTTAAAAAAATAAAAAATAAAACTAAAAAAATGCAGTTAAGATAATTCGAGTCAATCTTAAAACAAGTGGTAGCAGGTACAACAAACCCCACCCCTCACACATATTGTAACTTACTTTGGCATCAATCCAGCTGATGTTATCGTGTGTATGCATGTGGTGATGTCAACATATCAATTGCCTCTATATTAGTGGTAAGTTTGAAGTAAATTGAAATAAAATTGATGTTGCCCATTATACGTAAATGGGGAAAAAAACAAGATTTTAAAAATTCATTAAAAATTTGAACTTTGACCTACTTTTCCCAAAATATAATCATATCTATTCTGGGTCACTGGCAATCTATAAACTCAATTTGGTATGAATTACACCAATAGTTTTGCTGCTACAGACATTTGAACTTTCAGCCATTATAAGTAAATGAGGAAAAAAATAAAAGATTTTAAATATTCATAAAAAATTTGAACTTTGACCAGCTATTCCCAAAATGTAATCAGATGTATTCTGGGTCACTGGGAATCTATAAACCCCATTTGGTATGAATTCAATCAACAGTTTGGCTGCTAGAGTGTTAACAAACAAATAAACAAACAAACCAAACCAAAAACAATACCCCTTGTCTTCCCTTCAGGGGGCAGGGTAATAAAAAATTAATCCTGGTTTTAGGATTTTGTGTAAACTATTGTTTCATGTTAAATCTAGTTCAGTGTTTGCAGGAATGTATGGTTGGATGTTATTTTCCAGTGTAAAACATGGTTGACGAGTTTCCAAAAACCAGGTTTTTTTGATTTTGTCATGCAGTGTCTTTCTGTCAGACACAGTTTTATAGACATAAAGAAGGGATTATGTATCAAACATCTAATCTTTTTGTAAAGCTTTTTTGAAGGAATTAAAGCCAAGATTTGGGTGCATTCCTTGTCCTCTGCATTCATAATCGTTTCCTCAAACTGGCATTAAACAGGCCAGTCCCGTTCCCTTACATCTCTGCTTTTGTCCAGCTCTGAATAGACTCTTTTTCTGTCTTCCCCCAGAGCGGAGGATCTGGGTTTGTCTTTATGTAGGGAGGCAGACACGTCCGGCCGGCTCTGTGTGTCTATCTGTGTCTCTGTTCCAGTCATTCTGCACATCCAGCTGGTTCTCAGCCCTGATCTGTGACCCCATGTCTGCTGGAGGAAGGAAGGAAGGATGGGAAAGAAAGAAAGAAGGAAAGAAGGAAAGAAAGACAGACAGAAAGAAAGAAAGAAGAAAGAAAGAAAGAAAGAAAGAAAGAAAGAAAGAAAGAAAGAAAGAAAGAAAGAAAGAAAGAAAGAAAGAAAGAAAGAAACACCCAATGGAAGGGGGGATGTAAAGACAAAAAAATAAAATGGAGGGTTGAAAAGGGACAAAAGGAAGGAAGGAAGGAAATAGATAAAAAGAAAAAAAGGAATGGGGACTGAGGGGAGATGAAGGTAGGAAGGAAGGAAGGAAGGAAGATGGCAGAGAGGAAGAACAAGAAAGGATGGAAGAATGAAAGGAAAGAAGACAAGGCAGAAGGACAAAGGAAGGAAGGTGGGGATGATGGATAGAAAAAGAAAGACATAAAGAAACAAAGACAGGAGGAATGAGGAGAGGAAAGAAAGAAGGAAAAAAAGGCAGGATGAAAGAACAAGAGGAAAGAAGGAAGGAGGGAAAGAAAGGGGGATGGAGAATGAGAAAAAAGGACAGAAGGAAGGAAGAATACATGTAAACAAGGAGGGATGGGAAGAAAGACAGGAGTTAGAAGGGGATGAAAGAAGGAAGAAAAGGAAAGAAAATGATGAAGGAACCAAATGAGGAAAAGAAGGAAGAAAGGAAAAATGTAGTGAAATGAAAATGAAAGAAAGAAAGACGAATAAAAGACAAAAGAAAAAGACCAATGAAAGAAGACAGATTAAAGAAAGGGGAAGGAAGGATGAGTGGAATAAAGATGAAAAAAGAATGAATGAAGGATAGACAGATAGAACCCATCCTGACATTTGGGTTGGTGTTTGCCATTGGTTTCTCCGTCTTTAGCGGCTGGGGCCCGTCTGTGGGCGTCCTGTGGGTTGGAGCTGAAGCCTGTGGGTGGCGGCGGGCAGACATGTGATCTCATCGGCGCTGTTCTTGTGACAGAGGACTTTCCTGAGCACATGGTTTCACTGATCAGAGGTCGGCGGGGTCGTCCGCGGGCAGGGAAGTCGCATCGATAAAGGAGATTCGATGGAAACAGAAGCGGATAGAGAAGCCAAATCAATGTGAGGGTATGCATCTAAAACGAACCCTTCAGCTCCGCACGGCCCTGAGGCTTTAAGTAGAAACAATCAATGCCCTGATCAATCATCATTTAACTATGTAGACGAAGCCTTGGGAACCACAGACTGAACCTGAGGCTGAAGAGAAAAGCCTCGTTCTATCTCCTCTGTAAAAGAAAATGAAGGGCAGTCATTCATCTGGTGTAGCATCAGCGTTTTGTTTGACACAGTGTCCTCAAAAAGCTCTCATTAAACAGGGGACTCTTTTCATCTCAACACACGTGTCAGACAGGCAGCTTCAGATTGTTGGTGACATCTTGCTTCGTCAGCGCTGTTTCTTCTAGACTTTAGACCACGGGTGTCAAAGTCAGTTTAGTTCAGGGTCCACATTCAGCCCCATTTGATCTCAAGCGGCCAGACCAGTGAAATAACAGCATAAAATAACACGCCCGCACTTGAAAACCCCCGGCCTTCAGTCCATGCCAAAGTTTTAGCACATATGGACGGACAGACGGATGGATGACAAACTGATACTGATGACAATACCCTGTGGCGAGGGCTGAGGGTAAAAACTATAAAGAATGTCAACTCCAAATGTGTCACTTTGTTTTAGTACAAAAAAAGTTAAATTCAATTATGAAAAGGTTTTCATTTACAAACTATCCCTTCAGAAAAAATGTGAATAACTATGAAGAAGCTGAAATTTCTTCTAACAAATAAGTCATTTTAACAATATTTTGCCTCAGTTTATCATATGTGCATTACAACTTCCAGATCACAGTGGATCTACAAATGTACAAAACAATTACTAACAGGCAAAATATTGTTGAAATTTTGAAGTTTGGAATTTGGAGTTATCATTATTTATAGGTTTTAAAGCAATGATTTTGCTAGTCTTACCCAGATCTCATTTGTCTGTGTGTGACCCCTGAACTAAAATAACTACAGGGTGTCCCATAAGTCTCCATACATAGGAGACATAATACATTCCATACATATATGGTTCTAACATGTATTTCTTTATATTTCTTCTTTATAGTTCTTCAGCAGTGGAGGACACGCATTGAAATGTGTTCCTGACAAAATGGCAGTCATATAGAGCATATTATATAAATAAAAATGGTTTATGTCAAGAAACGTTTATTTTTCCTATGTATGGAGACTTATGGGACATCCTGTAGAAGCACTTGGAGAGCACAGACCTCCGCCAAGGCTGATCAGCGGGCCCCCCCGTGCCCCCCCAGTCACCACCAAAATGTAATCATTTGTTCCTTGTGCCAGTATCAACATTTCCTGAAATTTTCCTCCAAATCCATCCATAACTTTTTGAGTTATCTTGCACACAGACAGACAGACAGACAGACAGACAGACAGACAGACAATCCAACGCCGGCAAAAACATAACCTCCTTGGCGGAGGTAATAAGAACTAGAAAAGCACTCGGAGAGCACAGACCTCCGCCAAGGCTGATCAGTGGGCCCCCCCGTGCCCACCCCTGATCACCACCAAAATTTAATCATTTGTTCCTTGTGCCAGCATCAACATTTCCTGAAATTTTCATCCAAATCCGTCCATAACTTTTTGAGTTATCTTGCACACGGACAGACAGACAGACAAACCAACACCAGCAAAAACATAACCTCCTTGGCAGAGGTAATAATAATAATAATAATAATGGATTAGATTTGTATAGTGCTTTTCTATGAACGCATACTCTTAAGCGCGTACAGTGGATCCATTATTCACTCACTCACACATTCACACTCCAGTGGTGGTAAACTAGCCCTGGGGCAGGCTGACGGAAGTGTGGCTGCCAATTCGCGCCTACAGCCCCTCCGACCACTGCCGAACATTCATGCTCATTCATACACCAGTGTGAGTAGCAGCACTGGAGGCAAGGAGGGTGAAGGCAAGGAGAGTGAAGTGTCTTGCCCAAGGACACAACAGCACATGACTAAGACCGAGCAGGATTCGAACAGCTCTTCTGTTATTGGACGACCCGTTCTACTTCCTGAGCCACGGCCGCTCCCAAAATGAATTTGACACCCTTGATCATTAATGTTAGTGTAATTTTTTCACTTCAAAACTTCATCCTGTGGGCCGGACTGGGACCTTTGGTGGACCAGTCTGATCGTATGTTTGATACCTCTGTGTCTAGACTATGTTTACACATAGCCGGTGTCTGGCAAAACAGATTTTTCTCTGCGTTTGTGCCTATCGTTTACCTGACAGTGATGGGCATGCACACTGAAAATGATGGTTTCTAAAAATTCCGGCCAAAGTGGGTTTTTTTTGCAAATCTCTGTCGGACTTCACAGTTTTTGAAGAAAATATTCCCCCACGTCACATGTGATGACACAGTATAGAGGAAGAGGATGGAGCTAATAAGTGAAGTTACAAGTATTAAATGAGAAAATAAGGAAGTTTGGTACTAGTGAATGTTAGCATCTTAGCTAATTAGCACCCATCTGCTTAACATGTATTTACTTGATATAGAATAAGGCTTTTTTTTTTTTTTTAAGTTTTTATTAGATTTTATATGATGTATACATTTAAATACAGTTCAATTAGTTTTTTTCCCTTTTTCTCAGCTGTATGTGTATTCCTACAAACCTCTATAGGCAACACAGGATGGAAATTAAAGAAAACAATAACAATCACAGCAAACAAATAATGTCCACTTCCAAAAATAAGGCTGTTGGATAAATCTTAGTCAGAGGCAGGAGAATAAGGGTTTTATGAGGTGTTTCCACATCTTCATCCTTCATACTGTGTTTATCAGTCCTTTATCTGTTCTGTCCAGGTCAGTGAAGGTAAATGAAAGAACAAATTACGACTGAAAAACAGATGCAGCTGTTAACGACTACAAAACTAACACAGTACGACTCAACAGAGTGCAAACCCTTTTTCATCCACTCAGACACATCAGAAAAGCAGTTTGTGATGGTTAAAAAAAAAACTCACCAGTTCATCCATTTGCAGTGCATTAGTTGCACATCTTGGATTTGTTTGAACACGGAACCAGGAAAACTCGTGACAGTTACATCATCACTTGCATCCCTACAGGTTCATAGTGGAAGTAATATTTTGTTGTGATTCTTTTCAGGATTCTGATTGGTTCATGGTACTGGATGGTGTCACCATACCGCCACCCTGGGGCACAGTAATGGGGGGGTAGACATGACAAATTCATGGGGCCCAGCAATCCCAGGGGTCCAGTGGCTATAGGTTAGAAGTTGTGAAAACTTTGTGTAACCTCTGGAGCAAAAGAGAAGCATAGAAGCTGGGAGTCAAATGTCCAAAGTTAAGTTTCACTGTCGGTTTCATGCCAGATACGCCACTTATGGAACACGCCATTTATATGGAGGCCTGTGAGGTCATAAAGCACAGAGACTCCAGGAAGAAGACAGTTCTAAATTATCCCAAAGGCATCAGTTAGTGATATGTGAGGTATTTAGGACTGTTTAAAACTGACCAAGTCTTTCTCCTGGTTTTTTATTTTTCCCCACTATTTTTTTTTCCTTTTTTCCCCCAATAATTTTTTTTCCCCACTAAATTTTTTTCCTGGGTTTTTTTCCCACTGAATTTTTTCCTGTTTTTTTCCTCACTAAATTTTTTCCTGTTTTTTTTTCCCACTAAATTTTTATTCTGGATATTTTTCTCCGCTAATTTTTTTTTCCTGGATTTTTTTCCCCACCAAATGTTTTTCCTGTTTTTTTTTTCCCACTAATTTTTTTTCCTGGTTTTTCCTTTCACACTAATTTTGTTTGTCCCCACTACATTTTTTCCTGGGTTTTTCCACCATTATGTTTTTTCTTGTTTTTCTTCCCACTACATTTTTTTCCTGCCCCCCCCAACTACATTTTTTTCCTGGGTTTTTTTCCCCACTAACTTTTTTTTCCTTCTGAGATGCTGAATCATGTTTTTGACCAACTAGACCTTGATTTGTCTCAGACATCTTCTTACATAACCCTTTTGTAGATAAGTGCATATAGTTTTTGCTGTCAGGGTCCTTTTCCGTCTTGGTGGAGGTTCTGTCTGTGTGTCCAGGTTGTGTCTCTGTCCACACACTCCACAGCCCTGGGCTTTGACTTGTCCTCCTCTTGCCTTTCTCCCTGTCTGATCCCGGAGCTGACGAGGTCCCGGTACTTGGGAGAAAGGCTGTCAACCAGGTCAGAGCACAGCGGCGGTGACAGGCGCGAGTGCAGCCATCACCGACATGTGCCTGGTGGACGGAAAAGGGTGGGGGGGTGGGGGGAGCTGAGCTGATGCAGCAGTCTGAAGGAGGAGGCCACCTGTTGATGCATTCAGGCACCTCCACTGTTTTACCGCTTTTATGAGAGTTCTGCACACAGGTTCTTCTTCTCATGTTAAACAAAAAATCCCTGAAATCCTCTCCTTTCCTGATATTGTAAACATCCTGCTGAGTGTGTTTCTACTCTCTATCACTCCTGAATATATTTATAGTCTCTAGTGTGACTGCTGACATAAACACATAATCCTCACGTCGTTTCCCTTTTAGACAGAGCTCAAAAGCCTCATCCTATTAGCTCAAACCCTGACTGCAGGTTGGGCAGTAATTGCTCCTGGACCACTGACACAGATCCCATTACTGGAACTTGTAGATTTGGCAGTTATGTAAGATTATTACCTTTGAACCCAGACAATAGTAGAGCTCATCTGAGTATCACTTTATGCTCAGTGCTCATTAGTTCACATATACTGCACGTACACTTTACTGTTAACCTACAAAGACCTAGCAATGCATTTGTAACAAATAATAATAATGGATTAGATTTCTATAGCACTTTTCAAGGCACACAAAGCACTTTACATTGTTGAGCCATTATTCATTCGCTCTCACATTCTGGTGGTGGTAAACTACATTTGTAACCACAGCTGCCCTGGGGCAGACTGACAGAAGTGTGGCTGCCAATTTGCACCAACCACCACACACAATGGCACATGACTGGGACAGAGTGGGATTCAAACTGCCAACCCTTTGGTTACTGGACGACCGACTCTACCTTCTGAGCCATGGCTGTCCCATGTGTCCTCTGCACGGGACAAGAGGCTCAAAAACACTGTCCACTCCATGACAGCCCCCCCCTAAAAAAAACCTGTTGCATCCTGCTCTTTCCAATAAAGGCAATTATTTAATGTAAAAAAGCCAGAACTTTTACTTTCCTGGGTCTCAAAAGATTAATGCAAACTGATGCTGATGAGTGGGTAAAGGTGATCAGGTGGTGCATTTCTTAAAAATACACCTTAAAATTGCCACATTTTAAAAAATGGCAACCAAATTGCCAAATGCTACCATGAAGTACTTCAAAAAAAAAAAAAAAAAAAAAAAAGGATGTGTCTTCAAAAGTGGTACAATGTTGTTTGAGTTACAAAAAATTTCACAAAATTATTTTCGGTTTATTAAGTCCCTCGGTTTTTCTACATTTACTGCATCTCCGGTACAATTTACCAACTTTTTAAATGTAGTAATCTCATCCTATTAGCTAATGCCCTGACTGCAGGTTGGGCAGTAATTGCTCCTGAGTCACTGACATAGATCTCATCACTGGAACTTTGCAGTTATGTAACATTATCACCTTTGAACCCAGGTAATAGAACTCATCTAAGTGTTGTTTTGTGCTCAGTGGCCATCAATTAACATATACTGAACATGCACTTTACCTTTAAAGCAAAATGGTGCTGATGGGGGGGGGGTTGTGATTGCATGGTCTCTCAAACAAGATTAAGTTTGTAAGAGAATTGACAGTTCATTCCATGTAAAGCAATATGTGGATCAGCTTTGATTTATGACATCTATGGAACTCTAATCATACTACAAAGAGTCAGGAAATGAAGAATACAATGGAAGAGTGGACTCGCATATTCTCCTGAGACCCAGCAATGCATTTTTGTCCTCTGTAGGGGACCAGAGTTTCACAGCTTTATTGGAGAAAAAAAATGCTGTCCACTGCAAAAGACATTTCATAAAAAATTTTAAAATGCATCTGAAAAAACTGTTGCATGGTGCTGTTTCCAATAAAGACAATTATTTAATGTAAAAAAACAAAACAAAACAAAACTTGTACTTTCCTGGGCCTCAGGAGGATATCACATACAGTACATCAACACAAGAGAGTCTAAACTTAAGGGAGTTCCTCATATTTTGTCACTTGCAGCTCAATGTCGCCCCCTTCTGGCTACATTTACAAGGCCTCTGCTGACTTTAACCCTTTATAGTTCACTCATAGAAATACCCTGAAATTCAATATTTCAACCTTAGTGTGTAAGTGGAGAACATAACAAGACTTTATTACTTTTGTGAAAATTTTCAACATTTTTAATTTTTATGTAGAAAATCAAAGTCAGTGAAGTTACCATATTTGGTTCCTTATCAATAACTGGCAAAAAAAGAAATAAATCAAAGCATTGAATTTAAAAAAAAAAAAAAAAAAAAATTAAAATTAAAAAAACCAAGACAAACACATTTAAGTTGAAAGGAACATTTATTTTAGAACATTAGAACATCTCTTTAACAACATTCAAAACTTTTTATTTTTATGTAGAAAATCGAGGTCAGTGAAGTTACTGTATTTGGTTCCTTACCATAAGTGGCAAAAAATTATATATATTCAAAAAGTAAATATAAAAAATACAAGAAAAACACACGAAAGGTGAAAGGGATATGTATTTTAGAACAGTAGAACATGACTTTTAGAACATTAGACCAACATGCGTGCTGATCCAGACCCCTGTCCACATCCACATTCTCCCTTTGAACATCATTCCTTACATTAGTACCATTACTTCATGGTACCTAACAAAGCAGGTCCACTCACTGTTCACACAGAGGTGGACCTTACAGACACTGTAGACCACATGAGACCTGAGACTGTTGACTCACTGTCCTCACTGGAACTGTGCTGTAACTGTCTTGTAATGTGTGCGGAAATTGCCAAAAATAGTCACTTGCCCAATAAAGGATTAAAAAGGGCCTTAAACCTCATGTCACATCACATTATATTATGAAACACCAGGTACAGCTCACTGTACCAACAACTGTATTGAAGGACCGGTTTGTGTGCGGTTTGATTGTAATAAAACATCTTTGACTCTTCATACTCGGATGAATCATATAAAAGTTTAAAGGTTTACTTCAGCACATCTCTAACCTCCTGTCTCTCGTGTTTGACAGCGGAGACTGAGCGAGGCCAGAGGCTGCCGGATGTGGATGCAGCTCAACAGCTCAAACTAAGAGAGAGGCAGCGTTTCTTTGAGGAGGTTTTCCAGCATGACGTAGATGTTTACCTCTCATCTGCTCATCTGTGCATCAGAGACTACAAAAGACGTGAGTTGGACGACACTGAAAACAGCCCTGCTGCAGAATGAAAAGAAAGAAACCAAATATTCCCTAAACAGTCACCTACGAATGACAATTTTATTCATAAAGAAAGAAATACTATTTAAGAGGTGTAATAAAGCCAAAGAAAAGGGTTCTCTGTTTTAGGACTGAGTATAATACACAATATATAGAAAGAATTTACAGATGTTATGTGTCTTGCAATAAAGGAAAAACTGCCAGTGTGGTACACTTCTTAAAAAAAATACACTATAAAAAATGTGATCATGTGATCAACCAGGCAACAAAATCAACAAATACTACTGAGTATGTTTTAAGTACTTAAAAGTTCTCTCAAAAATGATTAGATATTGTTTGATTTACAAAATATTTCACATAATTATTTGCAATTTATCAAGTCCCTCAATTTTTCTACATTTACTACATCTCCAGGTTAAAGTTAGTAATTTAATAAACAATAGAAAAACAACTTTCATCAACTTTTTAAAACTAGAAATAAGAAAATTGTAGAAATATGAAAATAATATGTAAAACCAATGACTTCCAAATAATTTCCAATATTAAAGATATATTATAATACAATATTATGTGTATAATTATTGATGAATTTAATAAATAAATGATTTAAATATCAAATAATCAACTTATTTGGTAGAAATATTTGAAGTCTTTTTTATTCAGTAATAAATATTTATTTCAGTAGTATCTCTTGCCAGTCTCACTTTTCATAGAATAGAATACAAGTCTAGCAACTTAAAAAAACATGCAAAGTTATTATGAGGACCAATAATTGAGAGACAGGTTTAATATTCGTAAATTGGGAGGTTTTACAGTTGATTTCACTCTTTACATAAAATCATCTTATTCTTGTGCTATGACTTTATGTTTTTGCTTGTTACTGGTGAAAGCTAGTTCTATATCCACTGGAGTGTCTTATTAAGACAGTGTTTCCTAGAATTAGATTATATTTCTAATGAACAATGCGCTTCATAGATTATTCTTTTTGGAAAAAAATATGCCCCTTTCCCAAAACAACAGCCTCATTACATTAATAATAATAATAATAATAATAATAGTAATAATAATAATAATAATAATAATAATAGCTTTATTTATATAGCACCTTTAAAAACAAAGTTTACAAAGTGCTTTGACAGACAAAGCAGAGGGCACAACAGCAGGATACAAGAAGCAAGTAAAAACACTAAAACAGAAGCAACACAATAAGAGAGATGTGTACAACAAATGCAAAAAACATGACACTTTGAATAAATTAAGTGAATCGGAGTAAAGAGGGCAGGGATAACGTAACATGATGCTGTCAAACGTTCTTCAAACGTCCATTTCTGTTCACATAGTCAGAGCTCCTTCTGTGTCTGCAGCTCCTATTGGCAGTATCTCATCCATGGAGGTTAATGTGGACTTGTTGGACCAGATGGAGTTGATTGACATCTCCGACCAGGAGGCGTTGGATGTGTTCTTCAGCTCCAGTGGAGAAGAAGGGGTATTGACCTCCCCGTTGCCAGGTGAGAACACTAGAGATAAAATAATTACACAAAACAAACCAGTAAAAACCCATCTTTTACACTGTTTTTTGTGGCTGACAGGACAAGGAAACAACAACAACGAGGACGTGATCAGTAATGGACTCTTTCGACATGTCCTCGAGGGTCTGGACGCCAAGTCACGCATGTCCTCCACGTCTTCAAACTCGTCTACTGACAGCCAGACCATCAACGCCAACGGAGAGGACGCCCCTGTGGTCCAATCAGACGAAGAAGAAGAAACACACACCAACACAATGAAGAGGAGAGCTGAGTCTGTAGAGATGAAGTCATCATCATCATCATCATCATAGGACACTCCTCTCCACAGCAGATCTCCACAGTAGTTCCAGTAACTCCGAGGCCTGAGGTAAAGAGTGGACTGAAGGCGGCCTCTCACCTGCAACTGTCTTCCACACTCTGGGTCTTACAGCTGAATTAAACTTCCCCTTTGGTTTATGACTGATAGGATGGCTTCTGTGTGTGTTATAGAGGTGTGGACTCTAAATGTAAATATGAAGTTTTCCTTATGATTCATACCTTTTTTATTTACAGTTTGGCATGTTCTAGACTAGCATAGGTGTCAAACATACGGCCCGCGGGCCAAAACCAGCCTGACAAAGGGTCCAATCCGGCCTGTTGGATGACTGTGAAATGCAAAAATTACAATGAAGATCTTAACAGTTAAGGAAGTGGCAGACCAATGTGATCTCAAATACAATAATAGCATAAAAACCATAAATAATGACAACTACTAATTTTTGGTTTAATGTAAAAAAAATAACATTACACTATGAAACTACAAACTATCCTTTAACAATAAAATATGAATAATCTGAACAAATATGAACAACCTGAAATGTCTACAGAATATTATGAGCAGTTGTACCAGTTTTCTGCCTGTTACTAAATGTTTTGTGTGTTTGTAGATCCACTGTGATCTGTAAGTTGAGTTAATAATTAACTGAAACCTAATATTTTCGTTCCAAATTCCAAACTCCAAAATTTCAACAATATTCTTCCTGTTGCCAAATATTTGTGTAACATTGTGTGTAATGCACATGTAGAAATGGTAAGTTGAGGCATAATATTGTTAAAATTAAACTTTTTTTCTTACGAAATATAAATATTTTTTAGGTTATTCACATCCTTTTTTCTGACAGGGTGGTTTGTAAATGTAAATGTTTTCATAATTCTATGTTTTAATTACACTAAGACAATGAGAAAAAGTTGCCATTATTTATAGTTTATAATGCTATTATTTTACTGGTTCGGCCCACTTGACATCAGAGTGGACTGAATGTGACCCCTGGAAGAAAATGAGTTTGATGCCCCTGTTCTAGAGCGTAGGTGTCAAACATATGGCCCGTGGGCCAAAACCGGCCTGACAAAGGGTCCAGCCTGGCCCGTGGGATGAATTTGTTGAATGCAAAAATTACACTGAAGATGTTAACAGTCAGATCTTAACAGTGGTTTCAAAACTCGTTTTAGTTCAGAGGTCCTATACACACCAATTCGATCTCAAGTGGGTCAGACCAGTAAAATACAATTATAATAGCCTACAAATAATGATAACTCCAAATATTTCTCTTTGTATTAGTGTAAAAAAAGTACATCTACGAGAAAATATTTACATTTACAAAATATTCTTTCACAAAAAATGTGAATAGCCTGAACAAATATGAACAACCTGAAATGTCTGAAGAGAACTAAGTGTAATTGTACCAATATTCTGCCTGTTACTAAATGTTTTGTGTATTTGTAGATCCACTGTGATCTGTAAGTTGTAATGTACATCTGTAAATGATAAACTGAGACAGAATGTTGTTAAACTTGCACTTGTTTTTCATAAGACTTTTCAGGTTGTTCATATTATTCATATTTTTAAGGAAACTTTGTAGATGTAAACATTTTCATAATGTAACTTCAACTTAAGTTTTCCTTTTTTCACTGCTAGTATTTGACTGGTCCGACCCACTTGAGATCACATTGGTCTGAACGGGACCAGCCCTGGTCTAGAGGGTCCATTTATTCTGTTCCTGACCTCAGAAGGACTTTTAGTGATCGTTTTGTACAGTGTTAACCCAACACCAGGGTAGTAAAACGATGCCTGGAATAAGAACGTGGAATAAAGAATATGTTAAATGAACTGTTTCTGAGAGACGCACAATGAGCCTCATGGAAGAACATACTCATACTCAGATCTGAACTTTCTCTTACCTTTTTCAGGACAATAGATGCCACGGAAGATTCAGCAAACACTTCAGAAAAATGTGTAAATCAACAAATTATGGCACGGTTAGGGTTTTCATCAACTGATCATTTATTTCGAGCATGAGAATATAGAAAAAGAAAAGAAAAAAGAAGATAATGTACAATATTTACAATTGAAATACCCATATAAAGAACTCCATTTCATTATCAGTTCCTCAATCATGAGTTCATTCAACTGCTTCCTATTAGTAAGTAAGTACCCTTTTATCTATTAAATATTATGTAATACATGAATGTATCCATATGTATCTACACATATATATAATAGTAACAACAATGATAACAATTACCTTTATTATAACATCACCAAAATTCCTTTATGACCATCATCATCATCATCCAACAGTTATACTAATATCATCATTAATATAGCATATTATAATATTGTTATATTACAACATATCAATAGCAATGCTAATCATTTTCACAAATAATGATAATACAAACAGTTATTGTTATTATCAGCATCCTGTCCATATACCTACTACACAATGATATCAATAATAATAATAATAGTAACAATAATCATTATGACAACAATAACAACAGCATTAATGCTAGATATTATAAACTTATTCATTTTAAACAAACTATTATTATTATTATTATTATTATTATTATTGTTATGACATTGCTTTCATTTAGAAGAAAACAGAAACTACAGTCAATTAAATACACGTGATTCCTACATTGAGGCGGAACCATCATAAATGATGTTCATACAGGCCAAAAATTCAAGATATGAGTGTAATGAATGACCGGTGCGTGTCCTCCTAAATCACTCATGTGACATTTAAGAACAGAATGTTTCTACCAAGGCTTCTTGCTTGAGGCTCATTGTGTTGCCAGTACAAGTTATCATTTTTTAGCTCTAATTTTAGTTTAGTTTTTTTTTGTCGTTGTAACAATAAAGTGATTGAGAAAAATATGACCTTGTGCTTCATGGTCTATTTTATTTGTGGTTATTTGAAGCTTCTTCCATGGTATCACTGTGGATTGTTTTTAGATTTTACAGACGGAACTTGAAGGGCAGCCTCATAAAGAGCTCAAGGTACGATGTGGAGTTTATAGACTGCTCAGTCCATATTCCTGTGTGAAACTTTTCAGGAAGGGAGTGGCACTCAGTCAATGTAAGTAATGTTCAGCTCTTAAAAAAATCAACACTGACACATACATACACACATTTTTTTGTATATTGTCACATAACATTGACAATGCATTTATTACATTGAAACTATAACTTTTACCCTGAAGCCAAGTCTTACACCACAATGAGTAATTACAGTTCTTACACTAACAAATATATTGTAATATTTAAACACATCTATACCATGAAACTCAGATCCATACAGTCCAGATGGCTTGTGATTACATGTATGTGCAGCCTGTGGGCGTATGAAGCAACAGGAGGAGCATCGACTTGCTTTAAACGTGAGAAAAGCCAATCTTCACACACACTGATGTGGATCCACTGAACCTGCGTCATGCTCTGTTTCCTCATACTGGTACGTGGCAACAATCTGATGTGAATTATAAACAGTTTTAGATTTCTGCTCAACAGGTGTTACCTTAAATGTTTCTTTTTTTTTAATTTTGTAAATTTGTTTCTAATTTGATTTAATGTATACTTGCAAGGTATTGATTGATTGATTGATTTTTTTTTCAATTTTAACCTTTTTTTTTAAAGGTAATTCTTGTATTTTTTAGAGTTTTTTCTTGAAAATATTTGTCGATACAAGGTTTGATTATTAGTTGTAGTGCTGAGTTACCTGTACAGTTTATTTATAATTATATTTGTGTATGATTATAATTAAGCAGTATAAAAAATACACTTAATATATATATAATATAAATTAATAGTGCTAAATGACACAAGCACAATGTGATGAATTTTAACTTTTTTTAAAGGTAATTCTTATAACTGGTCTGTTAATCCAACATTATGCTTGAGTCTTTATGTTGCCGATAGTTACTGTATATTACTGTTACTGAGCTTACATTAATTTGCAATAAACATGATCTAAAATGCATTATGCCAATATATAAATCTCAGTCAATATTAAATAAGAAGCATTATTGAGGATTTTAATCTGACATTGATTTTAGAGTTTTTTTCATGACAATATTTATCGATACAAGGTTTGATTTTTAGTTTCAGTGTTAATTTACCTAACCTGTACAGTTTATATTTTGGTATTAAGCAGTATAAAAAATACACTTAATATATATAATATAAGTTAATAGTGCAAATGACACAAGCACAATGTGATGTTGGATAAACAGACCAGTTACAAGAATGTAAACTTTTTAAGGTAATTCCTGTAACTGGTCTGTTAATCCAACATTATGCTTATGTCATTTTTGTAGTCTATCGTTACTATATATTACTGTTACTGAGTTTACATTAATTTGCAATAAACATGACATACTATGAACTGAAATGCTAATGTATTAATCTCAGACAAGATTAAACAAGAACCAAATTATTGAGAATTTTAACATGAAATTGGTTTTATAGAGTTTTTTCTTGACAATAGTTATCGATACAGATTTGATTTTTAGTTTCAGTGTTAAGTTACCCGACCTGTACAGTTTATATTTGTGTATGATTATAATTAAGCAGTTTAAAAAATATGCTTAATATATATAATATAAGTTAATAGAGTTAATACGTGAACCTAAGACAAGAGCCAATGAGAAGCAAAGTTTTTTCTTTTATTTCTATGTAATACAAAGTCTTGATAGTATATATTGTTACAGGGCTAGATTATTATTTTTTATTTCATTCTTAAACTTATTTTCAGATTAATTCTCCAATAGTTATCCACACTGAATTCAAGATCATAAAAAACAGTCGATATCTATGTGGTTGCATTTAAAGCACATAAAATCTACACATAGTCTATAAACACAAATTAATAATACTATTAAATAAACATGACAAGATACAATAAGCAGTGAATTATAAAGATTTTTTTTTTAATTGAAAGTGCTTGTAGAGAGTTTTTCTTTTTTGTCACATACTAAGTGTTGACAGTAAGTATAGCAACAGGGGTGATTGTTTTTTATGTATTAAACCTTTTTTCTAGGTTAATTTTCTAACAGTTAACTATGGGTTCAAAAAATAATAGTTTAAAGTTGATACAATACATGGACTGGGGTACAGAACTGTCATAACATATTTTTTTATTGTGAAAAATATCAGTGCAATACACATTTTTATTTTGTGTTTAAAAAATACTTTCAAATACATTGTTTTTTAACATTATAATTGTTTTAAATGTTTTACCTCTAGATTTCTGTCATATTTATCATGTTCTGACTATAAATAATTATTTTTTACTCTAAGTAGCTCTCACTCAGGTAGAAAAAAATCAGTCTTTAAAACGAACAGATGTATTGATTTGACATTTATCATTTGTTGAAATTACGTGATTTATCGTGATGATTACAACAACAGCAACTTATCAGAACATAACACATGAGAAGTCCTATAAAATGTAGGCATGATCTGTCCACCTACTTTTGTCCATGTAGTATATTTTTGCATTATCGTTAATAAGTGATATGAAATACAGATTTAATATATAAAATAAGACCGTAATGAATCAAAGAATTTGGCTTCATGAGAATAAAATGACATGTAACATATTGGTCTGATTCCACTGGTCTACAAGTCAAATGCCTCCAGAAAAAAGGTGATGAAATTTTTACCACATGTGAGTCACTGATTGGGTCAAAATGTGAAATTCGAGAATTAAAGGTAGGGTAGGAGATGTTTTCCTTGAGCATTTTTCACTATATTGTTTAACCCTTTCATGCACTGTCCACTCCAGTGGACAGTTCTTCTCCAGCTGTTCTCTTGTATATTAATGGGTTTTGTTGTTTTAGTTCCATATCAGCCAACACAGTGGACGCTTATACACCATCCCATACACTGTA
This sequence comes from Sphaeramia orbicularis, assembly GCF_902148855.1. NCBI lineage: Eukaryota > Metazoa > Chordata > Actinopteri > Kurtiformes > Apogonidae > Sphaeramia > Sphaeramia orbicularis. Next base: position 19,545,078 of record NC_043961.1, on the reverse strand, counting down.
ATTCAGATCATTACTGTAACTTTACTGTTCTTGATAAACCTGATCTGCAGTAACATGTTTGAGTGTAAATCAGTTGTTATTTGTTAGACAAGAAGGTTTTTTTTTTTTTTGCATATTATCTCCATGAAGTGAGTAATTACTAGCATTAGAATATGTTAAAATGTGAGAAGACATCAGATTAGCAGCATTAAAAATGTTTTTATTTCATTGTTTTCATATCACTTTCTGATACTGGGTTTTAAACACGTTTCTTTACTTCAACAATCAAATGCATGGATATTTTTGTAACTCCATAGAAAAAAAAACAAAAAAACTTGATCACATTGTTTTTTTCATGGCTAAACACTGAAGAAAAAAATCTTGACTAAGGTTCTCATAATTCGTGCATGAAAGGGTTAAAATCCCCCTCACAGCCCAATTGCAACCAATGAATTTAATGCTCTAACACAAAAATAAAACATTTTTAGTCACCTGTGGAAAGGACAGGACTGAAAAAAACACCATCCAATCATTTTAACCGACCCGTCGAAATAATTGAATGGTGTTATGTCTATCAAACCCAACTGCCATTTGTCCCTCCCCTCTGTGTGCATACGCTTCTTCGTGCACGAATTGCACGTTCTCAGAGGCTTGGAGCACTTGTACAGGAAACGAAGCCAGAGCCAGACCTCAGCCCCTCGGTGCTCCTCTCATCTGTTGTCTTCTGAAAGCGGATAGTGCTAGAGTATATTCAAAAAAATTCAAAGACATCAAAGAACTACAAACAACACAAATCATATTCAAAGCCAAAAATAATCTACTACCAGGAAACATACAGAAATTATTCACTGAAAGAGAAGGGAGTTATTATTTAAGGGGTAGATTTAATTTCAAAATTCAGAGGGTGCGCACGACTAGGAAAAGTTTTAGCATATCTGTGTGTGGTGTTAAAGTCTGGAATAGATTGAGGGAGGAGCACAAGGAATGTTCAAACATAAGACAATTTAAAAACACTTATAAAAACATGTTTTTCACAAGATATAGGGAAGAGGGTAATTAATTGTCATCATATGTTCACTGTTGTTTATGTATATATTTCCTTCCTTGAGTTAGTTATTATTTGTTTATTTATTTGCTAGCACAACTAAGAAAGGCATTGGTAAAAGATTATATGTGTATTTGTATGTGTGTATATGTATAAACGTATATATGTGTATGTGGATGAATGAGTGTGTGTATATGTGTGTTTATGTGTGTGTGTGAATAGATATATAAATATAGAAGAGTAATGTAAAAGGAAGAGGGACATATATTATTAATAATATTGTAGGGAGAGGGGGTGGGAATAAATAAGTTATACTTCTTCCAACCCCTTTTCGGGCATGTAAATGGAATTATTGTGCTTTTCTTCTGACTAAGATTGTTATGATTCTTGATATTTGTATTTTTATGTATCTTTTGAAAGTGCATATATGTTAAATTTCATTGCATGTTCGGAATAAATCACTAAATCACTAAAATCCGAGCCAGCGAGGGTCTTGTCATGGAAGCTCTAAATAAATAAACAATATATATAATACAGCTAGAAGTCAAACAAATCACACTTTTGTTGATCAGTTATCGATTGCAAACTTGAATAAATCGTCAAAGGTGGGCTAACATTAGTTAGGATGTAAAGTTTGCCGGCAAACTGTTTTGTCACTAACATAAATCAGTAGGAAATGTAATGTTAGACAGCTAGGTATGAACTGGGGCTGTTCTGCTGACAAACATAACAGTGAAATACACAGATTACAGCATTCAAAGCAAACTTTAGTGGGCTGCTAGCCTGACATCAGTATTACTGCAGTCCGCTGTTCTTACTAGCCCGGGATGATGTAGAACACGTATCAAAACAACAAGTGAAAAGTCCAACTTCTAATCTAATATACTGATAAATACAACTTGAAACAATAATCATATTCGTTGTTTAGGTTCATTATGATGTTATCAGGTATTTTCATATCTGTGAACGAGCCATGAGAAAAAGTTAGCGAAGGTTAGTGAATTCATGCTGCACAGCGCTCATAAACCCTCAGGAACAAGCATTGAGTGTGGCTTCGGGGGGAAGTCTGAAGAAAGGGGTGTGGACTTGTAAATTGTGTATTTTCAAAATGTAGCTTGCTCAAACCGTTTTTCCAGGATCTCCTACTCTACCTTTAATGAGAGAACGGGTTTAACTCCAAAGGAATGTTTGCCTCAGAGCTATCAGATCTACTTCAAAGCACTGTCTGCACATTAGAATACATTCACTGAACAGGTTTGATCTAGTGGAACCTTCATAAATCTATTGAATAAATGTATATGAACCAACATATATGTGTAATAACACTTTACCATATGCCTTGAAAACATCAGAAAACCAGCACTTTGGTCATTTGTTTTCCAATTAATCTTAAAATACTCAACATTTCGCACATTTAATCTCTGAGGCAGATCATTTCTAAAACACTGTAGACCGGTGTAAGTGATGTGATTGTGTGTTCAAATGCATGAATGTTTACCAAACTGGGTTGACCACTCTTCAGTGCTGTGAGGATGTAAAAACCATCTGTAAACTACACAGAGGTCTGAATGTGTAGCCTACCCCTCATTTCTTCAAGCAACTTTTTCTTATTTGCATACTAGTGTTTTCGTTGAAAATTCCAGAGGATGTGATTCAGGTTTGTCTGGCTGTTTGTCTTCCAGTTTTACTCTTTGTCAAGTGTGACATGTGCAGGTCTGCTGAGCCGCCACAGAAGGGCCTGGATCATCGACTCCTTCAATATAGAGGAGGGGCATCCGGGACCCTTCCCCTACGAGTTGGGCCAGGTGAGGAAAATTCACACTGCAAATTATTTGGTTCTTACCATGATAAAAAACAAACTTGGATTTAGAAGTGTTAGATAAATACCCCACCCCTTGAAGGGGAGGCAAGGGGTGTTGTTTTTGTTTCGGTTTGTTTGTTTGTTAACACTTTAGCAGAAAAATATATTGGCTGAATTCACACCAAATTTGGGTTATAGGTTGCCAGTGACCCAGAATAGAGCTCATTACATTTTGGGAACAGTAGATCAAAGTTCAAATTTTTATGAATTTTTAAAATCTTTTTTTTCCTATTTACTTATAATTGGTGGAATTTCAAATGTCTGTAGCAGCTAAACTATTGGTTGAATTCATACCAAATTTGGTTTATAGATTGCCAGTGATGCAGAATAAATGTCATTATATTTTGGAAAAAAATAGGTAAAAGTTCACATTTATTATGAATTTTTTTAATCACCATTCATTTATCATTTATCATTTACTTACAATGGGTGAAATTTCACATGTCTATAAAAACATCAATTTTGTTTCAATTTACTTTAAACTTGGCACATACATAGAGGCAACTGATACGCTGACATCACCACATGCATAGACATGATGACATCAGCTGGATTGATGCCAAAATAAGCTACAATACGTACAGGCGGCAGGGTTTGTTGTGTCTGGCACCACTTGTTTAACTTGTTTTAAGATTTAATTTCTTATTTTAAGTGTTTATTCATGTAGACATGCTTATTTCTAGATTTAACAATCTTAATTCAAGAAATCTTGTCAAGTGAATTTATCTTGCTGCATGAACAGATATTTCACTTATTTGAAGTCCCTTTTTCCTCAGATTTAGTGTTCTTATCTTGTTTTTAGACACCCCTTTTTTGCAGTGTACTGACCTGCCTTTAGCTCTGAGCCGTAAGCTTCACATTCCTCTGCTTGTTCTTCTCTCAAAATGCAGATCATTGAACTTCATAAATAATACATGGTTGGATGTTTGGTGTTAATCTGCAGATTGATATTGAGAGGAAGTATCGAGTAAACTTTGATCTCTATGGGGAAGGAGTGGATGAAGAGCCAAAGGGAGTACTATCCATCAATCAAGAGACTGGTGCTATATACGTCCACAAAGCTCTGGACTATGAGGAGACGACTTTGCTTAAGGTTAGATGAACACACACACACACACACACACACACATTACATAACATCACTTTTCTTTCATCACATTCTCTTAATCACAAACAGGTTCATTGCCAAGTAGGTTTTCACATATGACATACCAGGAGTCTGCGATGATCTGCTGATGCAACAGACGACAGACATCAAAGAAGTTATACAACAGGATTAGACTGTACTAGTCTTCCTTTACAAGTCTCCAAAATAAACGTAAAACAAAGACATAATGACCGATCAAACTGTTTTATAGAGAAAGGATAGAGCTGCAAAGTCACAAATTAGCCCCAGATGTTTACCCTTTATCAGGCAAGTGACTATTTTTGGTAATTTAAGCATACATTACAAGACAGTGACAGCAACAGTTCCTGTAAGGACAGTGAGTCAATAATCTCAGGTCCAATGTGGTCTACAGGGTCTGTAAGGTCCACCTCTGCATGAACAGTGAGTGGACCTGCTTTGTTGGGTACCATGAAGTAATGGTACTAATGTAAGGAATGATGTTCAAAGGGAGAATGTGGATGTGGACAGGGGTCTGGATCAGCACTTATGTTGGTCTAATGTTCTAAAATACAGGTTCCTTTCACCTTGCATGTGTGAATTTCTTGTATCTATATTAAAATGGCAAGTGGCCTATGTGTGTGTGTCTGGGGATTCACACAGAATCCATAAAGAACTGACTGCCGCAGTTTACCATACTCATGTATTTTTGGTTAAGGAACAGACTAGCAAAAAGGACAAGTTAATAGGACCGATATTTTGGGAAATATTAGTAAATTTTGGAATACAATAGCCTTAAAATCACGTATCTATGCCCAGAACACTTTGGCGGTGACTACTGGATAAATGCGGTAGAGTATGCATGAATACACAACAGTATAAAAACTACCACATCTAGAACCCGTGGATCCTCACAGGTCAACACGCTAGTATAGGATTAAATGTGGTGTGAAATGCTAGTATACATTTGTTACGTCCCGGGCCTAGGGGTTTACCAGGATGTACATAATGTGCTCTTTTTGTCCTCTCCCAGCTCCCAAGCACACACGTCAGTCCAAAACTAAAGTCCACAATGTTTATTCTTAAACAACTAAAGGAGGGTTAGGGGAGGGCTCGGCTAAAACAACAAACAAAAAGTCTTCTTCATGGTTCAAACTAAATTCCCTGATCAAAAATAAATGCAAGAAATAAAACACATGAAACTAACCTAAACTCCTTAACCAAAAACAGGAGAAAAGGTGAAGCAAAAGAGCAGTCCTCCCCTACCAGAAAAAACGATTGATTTACAAAAACTCAATTTACAACTGTTTACAAAATTACACAGACACATTCGAACACACGACGACTGACGGTCAACACATACACAGGAATTGTGGTTGGGAGCTGGCAGTGAACAAGGAGAGACCGAGCTGGAGGATCCAGTGGCATTTTTAAAGGGGCCGGGTAATCTCACTTCACAGTCAGATTCCTGCATGAAACAAAAGACACAAGACAGACACAGCACAGGACTGGGGGAGAGCACAACAACACCGAACATATACACATATATAAACATGAATTATGACCCATAACAACGTTCTTCAAACTTTACATTAAATGTAATTACTTTGCCTCTTTTTCAAGTGTTTTCAACACATAAAACAAATACTGATCTTTCAATCATATTTCTCTTTAAAAGGCTGGTTTCATCTAGAACCTGTGTATCCCCACAGGTCGACACGCTAGTTTTCTGTGTTTACTTCTTGGATTTTTTTTTTTTTTTTTTGCCACTTATGGGCAAAGAACCAAATATGGTGACTTCATTGACCTATATTTTCTACATAATAATAAAAAATTTTGAAAAATTTCACAAAAGTAATGAAGTCTTGTTACGTCTTCCAATAACACACTAAGATTGAAATTTTGAATTTCAGAGTATTTCTATGAGTGAACTATAAAGGGTTAAAATGCTCATCATTTAAATATACATTTTCATGTTTTGTCTTGGGTTTTTTTGCTCATCAGGATAATACTGGACATGGATACGCAACATCTATTCATTTTCAGAGTCTTAAATCCCAGTGTTAGTAGTCCATCTAATGTTATATTCATATTTCTAAGAACATATCAAATATTTTCTTCATAATGTCAGTAACTTTGACTTGTATCTTTCAACAGCTTAAATTTGAGACCAGAAAAACAGATTTCTCACTTGACACCAAACTGGGGATTGAGATCTCCATATTGGACATTAATGACAACCCACCGCGCTTTCAGAGGGATCTGTACAAAATAAACACCGATGAGGAAAATACACAAGGTAAAGGATCTGTGTGTCGTTGTGACGCCTTAAGGTTCATGCCTTCTGTCTTCTTGAAAAGCGTGAATATCCTGTGATTTCCCTCCAGGTTCCAGCCTCATGACGGTGTTGGCCTACGACAGAGATAAACGAGGGACCCCGAACTCTACCTTTCACTACGAAATCAAATCTGTGTCTCCACAAACTGAAAATACTGAATTCTTCGTAAATGAGTATGGAGTAATCTCATTTAAAGGATGTTTTGATCATGAGGCAAGTAGAATTTTCTCAGACTTTCTCAAAATAATCAGACATACAGTATATAGTGAGCCACCTACCACATATTTATTTATTTATTTAAATTTCAGGTTCTTCATGATGGTAATCACATTTTTTTGACCAAGGATGGTTTGTAAATGTAAAACTTCTATACTAGGGGTGTCATACAGGCCAAACCATTAAAATAATAGCATAGTAACCTATAAATAATGGCAACTCCAAGTTTTTCTCTTCCTTTTAGTGCAATAAAAAACATTAAATTATGAAAATATTTACATTTACAAACTATCCTTTCACAAAAAAGATGTGAATATCCAGGACAAAAAATTCTTAAAGAAAATAAGCACAATTTTAACAATTTTATGCCTCAGTTTATCATTTGGACATGTGCAGTACACACACTTTTACACAAATATTTGGTAACAGGCAGAAAATTATTGAAATTTTGAAGTTTGGGATGTGGAACTAAAACAAGAATTATTTCTACAATATTATGTGTCAACTTATTATTAACACAACTTATAAACAGGATCAAGAAATGCACAAAATATTTAGTAATAGCCAAAATATTGTTAAAATTGTGCTTAATTTTCAGTTTGTTCACATTTCATTGTTAAAGGGTTATTAGCTTATTATTTTACTTTAGATCACATTGGGCTGAACGAGGCCCCTGAACCAAAACAAGTTCAACACCCTTGACTGTTCATATCTTCAGGGGTATTTTTGCACGCCATAAAATCATGCCATAGGCCAGATTTGAACCTCTGGAGAGACGGTTTGGCCCATGGGCCGCATGTTTGACACCTGTGCTCTAGAAGAACCCTGTATGTTGAAATGTAACGTTCTGACCTAGTTTCTGTATGTGATGAGTAGCGTGAGAATGTATCGCATTAGTCAAAACATCACAGATGAATGCTGTTGATTTGCATGTTGTTTTCGCATGTGGATGCCATCTTGAGTCTAAATGACAGTCCATTTTGATGGTATCATTCTGTCTTGTGTGTGTTTTAAGGAATTATTTATCCTTATGTTCGGAGAGTCCTATGTGTGTAATCTCACCTTTGAAACATAGTGTCACCCTAATGTGACCTTTGAGGTCGTCAGTTTATTTTATTTTATTTATTTTGCACACAACAACAAATCAAACATTAGGACAAGCAAAGAAACAAATTGTGCAGGTGAGATCAGAAAACCCTGTGGGGCTTGAATAATTAATCTCACCTCATTACAGCATTAGCACAAATACAATATAAATAAAACAATAATATACAAAGTACAACAAAAATATGAACAAAGAATGAAAGAAAAATAGTACGTGTAAGTGTGTGTAAGTGTGGGAGAGTGTGTGTATGAGGTATATTTGAATTTGTTGAATCAGATATGTTCTAAGCCACACATGTGGCCCGGGGGCCAAATCCAGCCCGCCAAAGGGTCCAGTCCGGCCCTCGGGATGAATTTGTGGAATGCAAAAATTACACTAACATGTTAGCAGTCATTTTAGTTCAGGTTCCGCATTCAGACCAATTCAATCTCAAGTGGGTCATAGTAACCTATAAATACTCATAACTCCAAACTTTTCTCTTTGTAAATGTAAATGTTTTCATGTATTTACGCTAAAACAAAGTATATCCATCCATCCATTCTCTTCCGCTTATCTGGGGCCGGGTCGCGGGGGTAACAGTCTAAGCAGGGATGCCCAGACTTCCCTCTCCCCAGACACCTCCTCCAGCTCTTCCGGGGGGATCCCGAGGCGTTCCCAGGCCAGCCGAGAGACATAGTCTCTCCAACGTGTCCTGGGTCTTCCCCAAGGTCTCCCCCCGGTGGGACATGCCCGGAACACCTCCCCAGGGAGGCGTCCAGGAGGCATCCGAAACAGATGCCCGAGCCACCTCAGCTGGCCCCTCTCGACGCGGAGGAGCAGCGGCTCTACTCCGAGCTCCTCCCTGGTGACTGAGCTCCTCACCCTATCCCTAAGGGTGTGCCCAGCCACCCGACGGAGGAAACTCATTTCGACCGCTTGTATCCGGGATCTTGTCCTTTCGGTCATGACCCAAAGCTCATGACCATAGGTGAGGGTAGGAACGTAGATTGACCGGTAAATTGAGAGCTTCGCCTCTCGACTCAGCTCCTTCTTCACCACAACCGACCGGTACAGCGACTGCATCACTGCAGACGCTGCACCGATCCGTCTGTCAATCTCACGCTCCATCCTTCCCTCACTCGTGAACAAGACCCCGAGATACTTAAACTCCTCCACTTGGGGCAAAGACTCCCCACCGACCCGGAGAGGGCAAACCACCTTTTTCCGGTCGAGAACCATGGCCTCGGATTTGGAGGTGCTGATCCTCATCCCGCTCGCTTCACACTCGGCTGCAAACCGCCCCAGTGCACGCTGAAGGTCCAGGTTCGATGAGGCCAACAGGACAACGTCATCTGCAAAAAGCAGAGATGAAATCCTGTGGTCCCCAAACCGGACCCCCTCCGGCCCTTGGCTACGCCTAGAAATTCTGTCCATAAAAATTATGAACAGAACCGGTGACAAAGGGCAGCCCTGCCGGAGTCCAACATGCACCTGGAACAGGTCTGACTTACTGCCGGCAATGCGAACCAGGCTCCTGCTTTGGTCATACAAGGACTGGACTGCCCTTAGCAAAGGGCCCCGGACCCCATACTCCCGGAGCACCTCCCACAAGATACCACGAGGGACACGGTCGAACGCCTTCTCCAGATCCACAAAACACATGTGGACTGGTTGGGCGAACTCCCATGAACCCTCGAGCACCCGATGGAGAGTATAGAGCTGGTCCAGCGTTCCACGACCAGGACGAAAACCGCATTGTTCCTCCTGGATCCGAGGTTCGACTATCGGTCGGATCCTCCTCTCCAGTACCCTGGAATAGACTTTCCCCGGGAGGCTGAGGAGTGTGATCCCCCTATAGTTGGAGCACATCCTCCGGTCCCCTTTCTTAAAAAGGGGAACCACCACCCCGGTCTGCCAATCCAGAGGTACTGTCCCCGACCGCCACGCGATGTTACAGAGACGTGTCAACCAAGACAGTCCCTGCACATCCAGAGACTTAAGGTACTCAGGGTGAATCTCATCCACCCCCGGTGCCCTGCCACCGAGGAGCTTGCCAACCACCTCGGTGACTTCAGCTTGGGTGATGGACGAGTCCACCTCTGAGACCTCAGCCTCTGCTTCTTCTATGGAAGACGTGGCAGTGGGATTGAGGAGATCCTCGAAGTATTCCTTCCACCGCCCGACAACATCCCCAGTCGAGGTCAGCAGCTCCCCACTTCCACTGTAAACAGTGTTGGTGGAGCACTGCTTTCCCCTCCTGAGGCGCCGGATGGTTTGCCAGAATTTCCTCGAGGCCGACCGATAGTCCTCCTCCATGGCCTCCCCAAACTCCACCCAGACCCGAGTTTTTGCCTCCACAACCGCCTGGGCTGCAGCACGCTTGGCCTTCCGGTACCCATCAGCTGCCTCAGGAGTCCCACGGGCCAACAGGGCCCGATAAGACTCCTTCTTCAGTTTGACGGCATCCCTTACTTCCGGGGTCCACCACCGGGTTCGGGGATTGCCGCCACGACAGGCACCGGAGACCTTGCGACCACAGCTCCGAGCAGCCGCTTCGACAATGGAGGTGGAGAACATGGTCCACTCGGACTCAATGTCCCCAGCCTCCCCCGGGATCTGGGAGAAGCTCTCCCGGAGGTGGGAGTTGAAGACCACACTGACATCGGGTTCCGCCAGACGTTCCCAACAGACCCTCACAACACGTTTGGGCCTGCCGAGTCGGTCCGGCTTCCTCCTTCGCCAGCGGATCCAACTCACCACCAGGTGGTGATCGGTTGACAGCTCTGCCCCTCTCTTCACCCGAGTGTCCAAAACACGCGGCCGGAGGTCTGATGATACGACAATGAAGTCGATCATTGACCTCCGGCCTAGGGTGTCCTGGTGCCAAGTGCACTTATGGACATCCCTGTGTTGGAACATGGTGTTTGTTATGGACAAACTGTGACTAGCACAGAAGTCCAGTAACAGAACACCACTCGGGTTCAGATCAGGGAGGCCGTTCCTCCCCATCACCCCCCTCCAGGTCTCACTGTCGTTGCCCACGTGGGCATTGAAGTCGCCTAGGACAACAATGGAGTCCCCAGTCGGAGCACCATCCAACACCCCTCCCAGAGACTCCAAGAAGGCCGGGTACTCTGCACTGCTGTTCGGCCCGTAGGCCGAAACAACAGTGAGGCACCTGTCCCCGACCCAAAGGCGTAGGGACACGACCCTCTCGTTCACCGGGGCGAACTCCAACACATGGCAGCTGAGCTGAGGGGCTATGAGTAAGCCCACACCAGCCCGCCGCCTCTCACCGCGGGCAACGCCAGAGAAGTGGAGAGTCCAGCCCCTTTCGAGGGGTTGGGTTCCGGAGCCCAAGCTATGTGTGGAGGTGAGCCCGACTATATCTAGACGGTATCTCTCAACCTCCCTCACAAGCTCTGGCTCCTTCCCCCCCAGCGAAGTGACATTCCATGTCCCAAGAGCTAGACTCCGTGTCCGGGGATCGGGTTGTCGGGCTCCCTGCCTTCGACTGTCACCCAATCCACACTGCACCCAGCCCCTATGATTCCCTCGATGGGTGGTGAGTCCGTCGGAGGGTGGGCCCACGTTGCTCTTTCGGGCTGGGCCCGGCCGGACCCCGTGGGCATAGGCCCGACCACCAGGCGCTTGCATGCGAGCCCCAACCCCGGGCCTGGCTCCAGGGTGGGGCCCCAGCTGCGCCGTACCGGGCGACGTCACGTTCTTAAGATGTTTGTTATTCATAGGGGCTTCTGAACTGCTCTTAGTCTGGCCCGTCACCTAGGACCTGTTTGCCTTGGGAGACCCTACCAGGGGCATAAAGCCCCCGACAACATAGCTCCTGGGATCATTCGGGCACACAAACTCCCCCACCAGGATAAGGTGGTAGTTCAAGGGGGAGAAAACACAAAAAAAAAAACAAAAACAAAGTATAATATTGCAAAAATATCTGAATAACCTGAACAAATATGAACAACCTGAAATGTCTTAAGAGAAGTACATGCAATTTTAACAATATTCCACTTGTTCTTAAATGTTTTGTGTATCTGTAGATCCACTGTGATCAATGTGTGAATGATAAAGTGAAGCAGAATATTGTTAAAATTGCACATTTTTTTCAGTTTGTTCGTGTTATTCACATTGTTTGAAAGGATAGTTTGTAGATGCAAACATTTTTGGAATGTAATTTTACTTTTTTCTCTCCAAAACATAGAGAAAAGTTTGTAGTTGACATTATTTATATATTATTATGTTATTATTTCACTGGTTCAGCCCACTTCAGATCAAATTTAGCTGAATGTGGCCCCTGAAATAAAATGACTTTGACAGTCCTGTTCTAAGCCTATACTTAAACTGACTATGTGAAGTAGACAGAGATGCGATTTGGATAAAACTGTTCCATAGCTGAGCGCCCCTGAACCTCAGAGAGAAGTGACAACGTCTGGTACGATCAGTCAAAATCAACTTCCGACATCAGATTGAAGAATCTGTAACTGTTGTGTTTGTTCTTTTTGTTAACCACTCTCCCCACTACTCATCCACTTTTGGGCAACGCAACAAGTTGGTTCAGCTGACATCGTGTACTCTATGGTTTCTTTGAGCATGATGTAATTATATGTTGAGTATATCATAAAACACTATCCTTCTGCGCATGTATGACACATTACATTAATCACACATATTCATCCAGATGACATGTCTGATTGTTGGCTAAAATATTTACGGCTTTTTAATCCATTTTTGTGTATTTCTATGTCATAAGTATTTTAACCCATAAAGACCCAAACATCTATCATCAACCAAAACCCCTAGACCGAGCATAACACCATCTACTGATCTAAACTGTTTAATACATGCTGATCCACTAATTCTATTAATACGTGTAAATAATTGGTGTAAAATACAGTTTTTCATCTTTTCATGGTTATCAGATATGACCCATTTGGACGTTCAGAGGCTCTGTAGTTACCGTGGAAACACCATCATCTTCTACAACATTGATTCACCAGTAAAACCCATGGAGTTGAATCAATGACAGTGGATGGACACACTTGTTTTTACATACAGTTATTGATAGATTTGCTGAAAAAAGTCACTTTTCTTCAGTTTTCTCTGTTTCTGATATAATAACTCTCAACTTTAACCTGAGCTTTTATGAACATCTCCATGATCAGTGAATTAAATACGGAACAATAATGATTTACACAGAAAAAAAAAAGCAAAATAAAGAGGAAAATATTACAATAAATAGTGATAAATCGCTTAAGAAAGGTTAAATAGAAAGAAAAATGCATTTGGGAGCTGCCACAGAAGTAGCACTGGGTCTTTAAGGGTTAATCTCAGGGTTTTCATGTGTTTGTCTTAAGGTGGCTGAAAAGTTTACAGTGGTGGTAGAAGCCAAGGACCATGGTGAAGTGGTCAGCCTGTCCAGTTCGACTACAGTCATCATTCATGTCAGAGATGGAAACAACCACCTGCCAACTATTACTGGACAAATGGTAAGAATTTACTGGAAGGAGAGTCAACGAATGCAAACAGTATAAGAAACGCTGCAGCAGATTAGACAAGGCTATTACACATGAACACATGCCTCACTATATATTCCTAAACATTTCCAGTGAGTATTTAAAGGCCTGTGATATTTTGAAGTTGTTTTTATTTAATGCACAAAAAGAAAAAAAGTTCACAATTATTATTCTAATACACTTTCAATCTTTTCTCCTTTGTAGAATTCAGAAAAAATTTCAAATCATTCTCTCTAGATCTCGATATTTCTATAAAAAGTTGTTTTATCTCCACAAAAAAACAATTAAATATTTATATTCATTAGAGATTATTCCTAAAAAATCATTTTGGTAGTAATGAAATGCTCTATAACACTACAATGACATATTAGGATAGATTCAAGTTTTAATTTACAAGAAAAAAACTGAAAATAAAATAAAAGAATAAATCCTTTTTTCTAGTTTTCCATTTTTATTCACATATTTTTAACTTTATAATGTCAAAAATAGTAGGTTTTTCCTCATAATTTTTTGGGGTATTTTCCAATCCAATCCAATTTTATTTATAAAGAACAAAAAAAAAACAGAGTAAACCAAAGTGGTCTACAAAAACCATAAGAAGTACATTGAAAAAAGACAAAAAACCTCAAAAGAACAAAATATATAAAACAGAGGGCACTGCTACAATTCACACTGTGTCAAAGGTCAAGTGTTTTCTTTATAAATTCATGTGTAAATTAATTGTGTTTTTTGTTTTATGACTAGTTTTGACTGACATATTAACAAAAATATCATCTTTATGCCCGTATTCCAAGCCTTTGAAAAGCCTAATAAGGCTAATGAGAAAATATACTACAGTGTTATAATTACCGATCAAGTGTCAACATGGCTGGACACACTGAAAACACAGCTTCACACATTTCTACATGTCTTTTCTCCAATCTTTCCACCTTTCATTAACTTTTTAGGGAAGCGGTAAAGTGATGGAAAATGAGATTGGGACGTCTCCTTTGCGGCTGCATGTGACGGACAAAGACTCTCCACACAGTCCGGCGTGGAAGGCCAGATACACGATCCATGGCAACGAAGGAAAACACTTTAAGATAGAGACGGACCCAGAAACTAATGATGGCATCCTGACAGTCATCAGAGTAAATATTTATTATGCGCATGCCGTACATTTCAGCTACACCCTCCTCTTCTCTGACATGTTATTATTTCTATTTATGAGGTGATTGCATTTGTTTGTTTGTATGTTTGTCTGTCAGAAAAGAGTTTTTTAATTGTTTTTTTGTGTTATTCTAATAGACAAAAGTGTGCAATCCCACAATGTAACACTTGGCACCAATATAACATGATAAAAACAGGTCTTTATCCATTCAGCTTCCTGTTCCCTTTCAGCCTTTAGACTTTGAGGACGGAGCACAGAGAGAGCTGTCCATATCAGTGGAAAATGAGGCGCCGTTTTTCAGCTGTACAGTAAAAGAGAAGACAACCACAGGCCTCTGGAAAGTTGACCACATTAAAGGGGGCGGGACAAACGCAGGTCAGCCTCACTCTGTTAAAGTCACCATTAATGTGGAGGACGCCAACGATCCCCCAGCGTTCACAGTGACTGTCAAAGAGGCCATGCTGGAGGAAAATGCCCCCACTGGGACCTGGGTAGGGAAAGTGACTGCAATTGATCCAGACGTCAACCACGCAAGAGATTTTGTGTAAGTAGGAAGTTTATTTTTACAAGTTTCAGTTTGTGTCCTGGACCTCCTGTGTTAACCCTTTAACCCCTGACGTGTCTGTGGTGAGCGTTCTGAATGTATGATTTATTTTAAATATTCATAAAAATTTAATCACTTCCTCATGAATTTTTTTTTTCCAAATGTGCTGATAGAACAAACCAACCTTTTGTGAACAAATGTCCCTTTTTTTGTCATAATGAGCCTCTTGTCCCCCCCCCCGCCCTTCAAAAAAAAAAAAAAAAAAACAAATTGTGATGGGAGGGAGGGTCTGATGGAGCTTATATACGTACAATACCTGGGGGGACAGAACTTTCTCCATCACAGCTCCAACCCTCCGGAACTCCCTCCCGCCTCCTCTCCAACACTGCTCCGACCCCAACACCTTTAAATCCCTTTTAAAAACTCTTATATTTAAGACTACTTTTACTGTTTAATGTTTAACTGTTTTATATTCGTATAGCTGTCTTTTGCACCTGCTTTTAATGTGTTTTAATCTGTCTAGTTTCTGTTTTTATCTGCTGCATGTAAAGTTAGTTCTATGGAAAGCGCTATACAAATAAAATGTATTATTATTATTATTATTATTATTATTATTATTATTATTATTATTATTATTATTAATAGGTAGCACCCCCCTCACAACCGGGGGGGGGGGGGCTCAATAAGTGCAGAGGAGCTGGAAATTCACCATTGACACAACATGCTGCTTGATATTGATACTTACACAGACTAACGCCCCCCATTTTGGTCTCAGCGCCCCCCCTCTCAGTTTTCTTGTTCCAAACGCCCCCCGACAGTGCCCCAACGCCCCAACCACCCCGTTCAGAAACACTGTAATAGACCTTGTTTTTTCCATAGACATCTGAGCATGCTCAGTGAGCCTCCCGCTGCCTGTGTAATGGAAGGGGGGGGGTAAAATGCAGCGAGTGAGACCGATTCTATAAAAATGAAAGGTTTGGACTTTCTTTTTTACACCGTTTTCCTTGTGTTTTTTTTTTACTGTTGTTTGCAGTGATGTGGTGATTTTCCTTTATTTTTTTTTTGCTGTGTTTTCCAAGTTTTGACTGTATAACTACTTTTTAGAGTTCAGTTAGGTGTCAAAAAGCAATGTCTCTGGGGTTAAAGGGTAAGGCTTATTGTATTTGTTCATAGGTACGAGGTGGGTGATGATCCTGAAGGATGGATAAACGTGGATCCACACACAGGAGACATCACCACAGTCGGGATTCCAGACAGAGAATCTCCTCATGTGGTCAGCGGTGTCTACACAGTCCTGATGCATGCGGTGGATGATGGTAAAATGTCTATTATTGTACTATAAAGGCTTCACTGTAAGTGATAAAAAGTTGGCAACAGTCTGTGGTTGAGGTGTGGATGTGTGTGATAAGAGCTGTTCAGTAACAGCTTGAGACAGTTTCTATTTAAATGCAACGATGCAGAAGAGTCTGAAAGGGTCAGACTCTGTCTCTGAAGGGGAATGGAAGCCCTGAAGCAGTCAGACTCCCAGACTCCCCTGATAAAAACATTAATTTTACCTTACAGAGCTGCTGCTGTGACTGGGTAGTTGGATCTGTGTCAAAGGATCCCTAGTTACACACAAGTTAATTGAGGCGTCGAATCTGCAGTTGATAGGTTGGTCTAGACTCCAGAGTAATAGGACAGGCTCTTCAGTTCCCTCTGCTGGAAAGTGAGTGTGCTTTTGTTCTGATCTTTCTTTTATACTGATCTTTAACTGTGCATCTGCATAGAAGGTCTGGCAGTCACTGTTTGTCCCCATTACATTTGAAGAGGGATATCTTGACGGACTGTCTTCAGATTTGGTACAGACCTTCACCTGGACTTAAAGCTGAACTGACAATATTTTGGTGGCCAAAGGTCAAAGCTGCTGTGACCTAATGCAAGTCTATTCTTTGATTTATGTTTTCTACAAATTTCTTCAAAATGTTTAAAAAATATTCACCCAGACCTAAGGATAAATTGATTAGGTTTTGGTTGTTAGGGGTCAAGACCATTTTGTCCTTACAAAAAAACACAGGTAAACATCAACAAAAGAGAGAAGTGTTTCAACAAATTATGCTGCAACGGACTGAACTTGAATTCTTGTGCTTATACTTGAAGACCCAAAATTCCTACTCTACATCAACATTCCAGTATGACACATTTTTATTACCCCACCCCCCGAAGGGCAGGCAAGGGGGATTGTTTTTGGTTCAGTCTGTTTGTTTCTTTGATTGTTAATGCTCTAGATGCAAAATTATTGGTTGAATTCATACCAAACTGGGTTTATAGATTACCAGTGACAAAGAATAGATCTGATTACATTTTGGGAAAAGTAGGTCAAAGTTCAAATTTTTTATGAATATTTAAAATCTTTTTTTCCCATTTACTTATAATGGAGGGAATTTCACATCTGTAGCAGTAAAACTAAAGGTTGAATTCATACCAAATTGGGTTTATAGATTTTCAGTGACCAAGAATAGATGTGGCTACATTTTGAGAAAAGTAGGTCAAAGTTCGAATTTTTTTTTTAATCTTTTTTTCTTCTCCCATTTACTAATAATGGGCAACATTTCAAATGTATATAAAACATCAATTTTGTTTCAATTTGCTTCAGACTTGGCATATATATAAAGGCACTTGATCTGCTGACATCACCACACACACAGACATGATGACATCAGCAGGATCCTGCCAAAATAAGATATAATACGTGCAAAGGGTGGGGATTGTTGTGCCTGGCACCACTTGTTATATTTGTAATAACAGAACTTGTGTATTAAGCCCTTTTCATCCACAAAAAATATTTTATAAATATTATCACCAGCATTGATGTTTATTTCACTTCAGTGGAGTTACATAATTAAAGTTAAAGCTCACCAAACATGCCTTAGGATACAGAACCACTTCAATAATACCCTTCTGCTTTTATTTTTGCAGGTCAACCTCCAAGGACAGGCACTGCGACACTTAACATTCATGTAACAGACAAGAACGACAATGTGCCACAGCTGGAGGTGGACTTTGTGGATATATGTGTGTCTGACGTCCCCACCACCGCCAACATCTCAGCCTTTGACCTGGATGATAATCCATATGGTGGACCTTTTACATTTCAGCTGCTTGGAGACGTTGAAGGGAAATGGAAACTCAACCCTTCATTTGGTAGGAACTAGTTAGATAGTTTAGTTGAATTTCTTGGCAATGATATTGAAATACTCCCATTTAACTATGTAATTACTTCTCCCAGGTTACACAGCTGGCCTGGTGAAAGATCCTGGTGTGTATGTGGGTCCACATGAGGTGAAAATGAAGATCTCTGACATGCAGGGAGAGTCTGAAATTTACAACCTTACTGTCATTGTGTGTGACTGCTCTGTCACACCCAACTGCAGAGGCCGCCGGGACAGCGCCGCAAAAGCTGCCTTCAGTGCTGTAGGAATAGTACTTGCCTCACTGCTTTTACTCCTGTGTAAGAAACTGCTTTTTCTTTTCTTTTCTTAGAATCGAATAAATTGAAAACCTTGTGATACAGACAACTCAATAAACAACAAACATCTCCAATCAATGATTATATTTCAAAGGAGTAATTACAGAGTTCATTGACCTTCGTGGTATTTCACATCTTTGTCTTACTGACAGTGGTGTTACTGATGGCAGTCTTCATCTCCTGTAAAAAAGAGTTCACCTCTTTGCAGTCTGGAGACTCTGCAGGAGAAACCCTTCTAGTGTCACACATTGAGACACCAGGAACAGACTGTCAGGTAAATGCACAAATCTAACAACAGGAATGGAAATGTTTTGAAATGACTCTCCACACAAATACCAGCAGCAGCTTCTTTGTCTTTACAAAGGTTCCTAACAGTGTCCTGGCAGTGTCTACTAATACAGAACAAGAACCAAGCAACTGGCAAAGTCTACATGATGGAATGCAACACCAAACTGCACAACTAACAGTAGGTGAAAGCACTGACAATGTAAAATATTTATGGGCGTAACATGGGCAGGAAATTAACTTCAAAGTTCATCAAGTTCAACTCTGATTTTACTTCAGTTTTATTGTGTAGTTCACAATTGGGAAAATAAACCCAAGTGAAGGAAATGAGACTTCCATTGTTTGAAGACCTTTAACTTTAGAGTGGCTTGGATCATTTTATTCTGCAGAATATGGAGCACAACTTCTACAAACATTTTGGAGAATATACGAGTGAACACCTGTCCCATCAGTCCCATGGCAACTGGAACCAGGTAATACACACATAAGACACAACTCACCATGTATTTAGATGTAATTCTTTGTTTACATCATGAGTCATCATCATCACTCTTTTTTTTTAAACATATATTTATTGTTTTTCATTCATACAAAACCATCCAACACCATGAACATCTTGAATATGGCGGAGAAGAAATGGATAATAATAAAATATGTATCGGAAAAAAGGCTAAATAAATACATGAAATGAAAATAAATAAAATAACCCTCAAAAAGATGTGACAGTTATTGTGCTGAGAGTATCAAATAGAAACAGCAAATTAAATTACATAATAAATAAAACTTAGGTATAGAGTTGAAACAAAACTGTATGTGTACATTCCCACAGTAAATGAAATAAATCCCAGTTGGTCACTTATTCACTTCCCCTTCCATATCACTATTCCCATTTAATTCTAAAAACATCTTCCAAATGTAATAGAATTCCGAAGCTCTCTTTCCAACCGTATATGTCAGTTTCTCAAGAGCCAAACTTGAGGTTAAATTTGTCAAACTCATTTTAGTTCAGGGGCCACATTCAGCCAAATTTGGTCTGAAGTTGGCCGGACCAGTAAAATAATAACATAATATATAAATAATTTCAACTCCAAACTTTCCTTACATGATGAAAATGTTTACATCAACAAACCGTCCTTTAAAACAATGTGACCAACATGAACAACCTAAAATTCTTGACAAAAATAAGTGCAGTTTTAACAATATTACATCTCAGTTTATCGTTTATACATAACTTACAGATCACAGTGGATCTAAAAATACACAAAACATTTAATAACAGACAGAACATTGGTACAATTACACTTCTCTTAAGACATTTCAACTGGTTCATATTTGTTCAGGTTATTCACGTTTTTGTGAAATGATAGTTTTAGTGTAAATACAGGAAAATTACATGAAAAGGTTTACATTTACAAAAGGAAAATGCGAGTAAAGTTGTGAGCATTTATAGATTATAGTGTTTTACTGACTGACCCACTTGAGATTGAATTGGTATGTATGTGGAACCTGAACTAAAATGATAAATATTTTTAGTGTAATTTTTACTTCCCACAAATTCATCCCATGGGCTGCATGTTTGACACCCCTGGTTTACATTGTCTTGATCACTTTCTCCACTCTTAGATGACCATGAACACTGGAGCTGACAACAGGAGCTACCAACACCAGGTGCAGTTTGGTTTTTACCCTTTACTTTTTGCTGATGAACATTATGAGTCTAACAGTTTGGTTTGTGCACAGGTTAAGGAAATGGACATTTACAGCAGGAACTACAGAATGGTGTGGAATGAGGCCACCCTGGCTCTACTACAACAGGTTAGTGTATAAACATCTACTCTGACATGCCTAGAAGTACACTTTGATCAAATAAACACTCATTTCAATTTCCGTTATCTGCAGAAGGTCACCGCTCTCCAGGAGATGGAGAAAGATCTGGTGGAATATGAGCCTCACCTTTACGCAGAAGAAGGAGACAATGAAAGCCTCTCAGACCTGGACGCCATCTCTATTCCAGACAATGATTCATTTCAGCAAATCCTGAATAATCTTGGGCCAGAATTCAATGAGCTGGCTGCCATTTGTAATAGGACTCACACACAAAATTAAGCCTCAATTAAAAATTATCCTGATGTTTTTATAAGGGGTGAGTTTTCTGTACCAGCTGGTTGTTTTGCAGATTCTTATGCAACCTTTAAGCAAAGAGTCAACATTTCTGGAGAGAAAAGAAGATGTTCACGCTATTAGTTTGTCATGTCATTTAATAGCAACTGTTACACAAATTCCACATATGCATTTATACAAATAAAGAAGAAACAGAAAAAAAAAAAAAAGATGTTCTGTCCATGCAAATTAGGAAAAGTTCTCCAAAAGTGATTTGGAGTTAAAGGTTAGACAGTAATATCAGGAAAAGGAAAAAAACAAAAACGCATGCCTACGGCTTGTTAAAATACAAGTTCTACATCGCATGCTTTTAAACAATCTACCAATAACTTTGTCTAGTGGACAGTTGCTGGTTTAAAAAGAAATTTCTCTCCCATTTCATATTAAGGTTAGAAGTACAAGATTCCCTAAATGCAAATTGATAAAGAAAAAAAAAAAAAAAAACAGCTTATTTGTTTTACATGGGAAAATAGGGAGGTACTTTTTAAATAAGTAGAAAACTATTATATTATTTACAAAAAAAAAAAAAAAAACTAACAAATGAAACCAAAATCTTCACACCCTCCCACTACCAATTTTTGGGAGTGGTCGCTGCTCCGTGGTGCTCTGTCCTCTGCGTGATCTGCCTCGAAATCGTCCTCTCAGGAAGCGGCCGGTCACTCCAAAGGTTTCCATGTTCAACTTTTTCTCCTCTTCCCAAGTTCTCCTAAAGACAAAGGACAAAAACATGTTTTAGTGCATAAACCACTAGAGTAACAAAGATACGCCGCACATTCTGCAGAGTTACCTTTGCTTGAGGTCTGATGAGATGTTGTCATAGAAGCATTTAGCTTTGTCATAGTATTTATCACCAAGAGTTTCCTCTTCTTGCACAGTCTCGCTGGTCTTGGCCTCCCCAGAATCCACATTCTCAACTGTCAAGTGCACGGGAAGAAAATGCACATTTAGCTCAACAGTGCATCTCGATTGAATTTATAACAACTGTCCCTAAAACATACATACCTACAACTTCCTTTGTAAGATCATCTTTAAACTGAGCATTTGCAGTTTCAAAATCAAAATCCGACTCAAACTTCAAGGTTGTGGGCTTGGAGCTCTTCACAAGAAGCTGACCTTTGCTTCTGTTTCTGGACCTGCGGCTGCCTGTTAGGGAGCACCAAAAGAAACTCAAGACATGACTTTTAAAACATACACCTTTTTTTTGGGGGGGGGGGGGGGGGGTTGTTTTGTCATCTTTTTTGTTTGTCTCAAGTTCACTTTGTGATTGTTGTTGGTTTGTTTGTACTCATTAAGAGTAAATATCTTGGTTTTGTGGATTGAAAACGTTTAAATAAAATCATAAAAATAAAAACAAATAAAAAAAAAAAAAACCCATAGAACACCAGTATATTTAACAGGTTAGGAGCTACAATCATTCCTGATGTACTTCCACTAACTGAAAATACTGAATAGTGTCAGTTTTATACTTGCAACATTGGGACGTAGCTTAAACTGCTGTACATTCTTGGTACCTTGTTTCTGCCGTTGTTTCTGGTTGTCAGAGCTCTGGCCTTGAGTTTTGGCAACACTGGGCTGAGCCGGTGCCCGACCTGAGGTTAAAAGTTGTGTTACTCATAAATGGATGAAGAGTTTTTGCAAAAAAACAACAGTAAATCAGTATCCATTGTAGTCACCTTTGGTTACATTCTCCTTCTGAGCCTGGGGACCTTCCCTGGTGGGGCGCTGGACTGAACGAAGAGCCTGTCTGCTCTGTGGCTGTGTGGACGTCTTCCCCCTCTTTTCGGTCTGAACCGCTTGCTCGACCATGGGGGGAGCTCTTCTGGGTGGGATGCCATGAAGACCTATGATAGAGGAACAGAAGGTGTCATTTACCAACTACAGACCCTTATAATTACCAGTGGTGGAATGAAACTGTACTTATTAAGTACAAATTTGAGGTACTTGCCCTTTCTATGCAACTTCACTACAACCAAGAGATCACAATTTATACTGCATTACATTTATCTGACAGCTTTAATTACTTTACAGCTCAAGTACAGACACCTCTTCCTGTCCAGTTTCTGAGAAGAGGGTTAAGTTAAAAAAAAAAAAAAAAAAAAAAAAAAAGTCATAAACATTAAGAATCCCTTTGGATTCACTGGAAAATACATCTCAGTTTAAAACAGGCCTGTTTTGAGTTCATGGAAACTTCCCTTTACAGACATGTACGTCTGACAGGAGAGAACTGCTACTAAGAAATGTTACAGAAAATGATGCATATACTACTACCGATATGAAAATGTTTAAATGAGCTGAAGGTTAAACATCTACCAGTGTAAAACTGTAACATGAGCATTAATTCAGCCATAAATGAAAATTAAAAGATAACTCAAGGATCTTTATAGTGCACCAAGATTACATGTCACACTTTAAACATGTTTTACAGATGCATTTAGTCAAGATTTGGACTATATACACACCAGTAACTCTTACCTATACTAGTATTAGTACTTGCACTTAAAAAGATCACTTCATCCACCACTATGAGAAAAAAAAAAACAAAACACCTGATTCTCCTGAAACATGTGCTCTTGCTTTTGGTGTACCTAGGCCGAGGGCTGCGTTGTACTGTTGGCTCAGTAGAGAACTGGCAGCAAGTTGGTTGTAGTTGGGCATCACATCCCTGTATGGACTCCAGCGTGGGTGGCACCCAGCAGAGGAGCTGCCAATGGATGACTGGACAAAGACAAAAGAGGAATATCTATCACCAGTTCTGAATATGAGCTCATAATAATAAACTTAACCCAGTTCCAGGGTTCCTTGCACATATACCTGTACAATGGCAGGATCACGTGGCAGCCCATGGTGCTGTTTGGGTGGTTCAGACACTGTGATATCCTTTATGTCACTTCCTCTGAAGATGATGTATTCATAAATTTCATCTTTGGGGGGCACAGGTCTGTCTGTGTGACGGTCCTCTGTGCCATACGATTTAACTTTTGGAGAACAAAGTTAAACAGAACATGTAAGTTAATATAAAAATACATAAATAGGAGTGGTTGATCCAAAACCTTCAACCTACCTTTGGCTAAAGCAACCGTGGATCTTTCCGTGTCCACAGAAGACAATATTCCCTCATAGCGAATTTGCGCTTTGGATATCAAACTTATTTTGCTGCCAATGTAGGGAGTTCCTCCTCCAGCACTCATGTTTGCTTTGAGAAAAAAATAAATAAATCGGTAAGCAGCGTAGGCCTAGGTATTACAAATCACCCACAGCGTACATCAGATTGGAACAAACAGCAAGCGGAATCTGTGCGCACCTGTGCGCTTTAAAGGATTGTCAGTGGAATAATCAGAGTCACCTGTGCGTAAAACCGGGTCAGTTTCTTTAGTGCGCCAGCGAAAACCACCATAAACAAAAGCTGTGATGTCCCCAGTGGAAAACCCAGGAAAGTACTCCCTTTGCTCTCACAGGTTATCACAGACAAGTTTATTATTCCTGTTCAAGACGTGTCACCCTTCCTCTTCCCATATCGCACTTTAACAGATTAGACAGATTTGGAAATGATTAAGCCAGTGTAATTTTCTGCAGAAATCCCACATAACATCCCCTCATAAACATCACCTTTTCTTGTCATGTTCTTGGCATGTTAATAAATTGCCTTTTAGATGCTCTTAATTCTTACATGCTATTGAGGAATTTTTTTTTTTTTTTTTTGGCTGTCATAAATGTCAAACTCGCCTCATTTCTTGGGGGAATTTGTAAAATAAAACTTTTGGGGGAATTTTGGCCAGATTTTGCCCCATATTTATACACAATAAAACCATGAAGTCACAGTTATGGAAAATAGTGAGTGGCCCACTTGTGTAATACCAAACTATATGTTTTAGGCTATGTAAATATCTTCAGAGTAGCCTAATAAACTGCCTACAAACTCATACAAAATTAATTTTGATGTTTCTTTAATAGCTGTTCATACTGTTCCAGGGTTGCATGACATTTTTCATGGTTTTAAAAGTTTTCACATATTTCAGCACTTATCAGATCACTGCCAAGACTCTAATTAGGCATTTGGCACAGATTACAGATCAATTTTGCAAACCTGGCAAAAAGCCTAGTATTTGCACACACAGGCAGATATTAGGCTAAACATAAACACAGTCCCAAGTTAAAATGATATTTAATGTCTGAAATGCCCATTAAATGTAAAGTTTAGTGCCATAAGTCACTGGTGTACAGTGTAATATTTCTCCTCAAATGGGAGGGTGTGGCGCCCTCAGACGCCTCTTTCCAACAGCAGCTCCTCTTGGTGGCCACAGCACTGCAGCCATCTTGCACAGCGCTTCGACAGTCACTAAACTCTAAAATTTCCTTTATTAGCTTATTGCAAACCGCGTTATGACTTTATTAAAAGGCACTCCAAACGATTCAGCAGTGGAATAGTTATCGATACAGCGCAAACAAGCTGTCGAAGCCGAAACATTTGATCAAAACATTTAATCTCCGACACGATGTTGTTCCGTCTCATGCATCCCGTGGAATGACAGCTGAAGCCATTGGTACCGCCTTTTACAATGCCGAACAGCCAATCAGAACGCGTCGAATTCCCCGCACGGAGACGTCGAGTAGTTGTGCGCACGCGCATGTCAGTCGGTAAGTGCCTCACTTCTCACAAGCTCGCAGGAGTGTGAAGATGGCGGTTGGCTCCGGCCCGATGGATGAGCTTTTTTTACACACAGAGGTGAATAAAGCTGTAGTTTATCATCCGTTACGGTCTGTAGAGTCACAGCTGTTGTTCTTGTGCCACTATAACCACTGGTTTAGGCACGAGTCAGCCGGTTATTACATAGTTATAGTTCCGGGACAAGGGGTAGCGCGAGCTAATGTCCAGCTGGGACTTGGTCAAGACGATTGCTAAAGCAGGTACGACCTAACTACTAATGTTGTTTTCCTCTTTGTCTCTCCGAGTAAACACGAAAAGCAAGCACCGGAGCTGACAGAGAACACTGGTGGAGTGTTGCCCCATCACGTTCAATATAGTTTGTGCTCCTTCTAACCAAGTTAAACAGTGCAGGGGGTCTCATATTAACGAGGTCCCCATGGTTAAACTATGGACGCATCGACGACAAACACGGACTCCTCTGCTGGACAGGAGCCCGGCAAAACACTTGTTGTCAGTGGCGGTGTAACTTCTCTCCCCAATCACCAGGGGAAAGTGGGCTCATTCTCAGTGCAGACTCTGAATGGTAGTCAAACTATGAACTCTCACAATTCAGGAAGCGCTGCCCCTCTGGTGGGGACGACAGCGGCCGGTGGCGGCGGTACCAGCGGCGGTACCAGCGGCAGTCCTGGGTTGTCTGTCCCAGCTGTCACCAGTGGACCGGTGTTGTCCAAAGGGCTCACCGCTGCGAGAATGCCCCCCTCGTCAAACAGTGTAATTCAGACGTCTCTCATGAACTCACAGAGTGTCGCTGTGAGCCAGACCGCAGGACCCACTGTGACACTGGTCCGGCCGCCTATGCAACCCGCTGGGTCGGGTACCACTTTGAATGGGAACAATAACCCGAGCCCTGCAGCCTCTGCCACCACAACAGGTCAGACATGTGTCGGCATACAAACTCCGCTTGTTAACAATAGTCAGCCGGTATCTGTCAGCGCAGGGTCGCACATTATCAAGCAAGAGCCTCCCACGACCATAATCCAGTCCGCACCGCAGCAGGCTGTCGCTCCCGGAGCCGTGAGCGCTCCCCGGACCCCGGCCACGGTAGCTGCCGTTCCGGGCGGGATCCGAGCCCTGACGCCTCAGATGCTGGCACCGCGGCTCCCACAGACCTCCCCCGGACAGCCTAGTGTACATAACATCCAACTTCCCCCGGGTGAGTGAATGCACTACTTTTTGCAGGATGTGGACATGTATTTACATACTTCCCATCTTTACAAATATGCTTTCATTAAACACAGCAAATGCATAAATTATGTTTGAATCATTCTACTCTCATGTCATTATTTATGCTAACACACACTAAGGTGTTTACTCCCCTGCTTATATTGTGGTTATCACATATGTTAAATCAGCTGTTCTAATTTAAGGTGGGATTTGCACAGCTACTTTATCGCATTTAAAGTACATTATTTTTTCATTTAATGTCATTAATGTCATCTTTGCTCACAGTATATACCATACTTACATTGTTGTTTTGTGTATATCATCTGCCTTGTTCTAGGGATGGTGCTTGTACGCAGTGAGAGTGGACAGCTGCTGATGATCCCTCAGCAGGCTCTTGCCCAGATGCAGTCTCAGGCTCAGGCTCAGGCTCAAGGAGGCTTGGCACCTCGACCTGCTACACCAACAAATTTGACACCTGGCCAAGTAAGATCTAAAACCCCCTAGGAAACCCTTTGTATTATTACCTATTTGCTCTCAATTTAGTCCAAAGGTCAGTGCTCTAAAGCAGCTAATACTGTCAGCAAACACCTGTTGAATAGGGTGCTTGATGAACATATACTAATGTGTAGTCTATGTATGTGAGTGCATTCCAGCTTTTTATTATTGTGTTTTATTATTCTTAATTTAATAATAAAAAAGAGATACAGCTCTTTACTTTTGCATTCAGATGTATAGTAAATAATTTTTCTGATTTAATCAAAATGAACATTTCACAACATGTCATCCCTCATGTCAGGCCCCTGGGAATACTACCATCAACAGACAAGTGGCTCCTAGTACCATTATCCGACCCGGATGTCCAGCTCCAACTTCACTACCTAAAACCACCACACTTCACAGACCCCCCATCCTTCAGGTAATTCTCAATATTTAATATAAAATGTATCCTGTAGCCCTTATTTGTTTGCTGTACAGTGTGAATTCGTGTTTTGAATTTTCCTTGGTTTACAGAAGTTTATATTTTAAATAATTCATGCATATCCATGAGGAGATACTGTATAATGCTACTACTTGACGGTTCAGGAATTGCTGACCTCTGGACAGAGTGTTTTATGCCATCTGGTAGATGCAAAGTATATGACAAAGTCATCCATAAGCATAGGTATTATCACAAAAACACAGCATGTACTGAAGTATTTTAGTAAGTTATGCAATATATGTTTGTACCTTTGATGAAGGTGCGATAAAACAAGAGTCAGTCCTTTTAATACATTATTTTAGAGTAAATGTTTTTTTTGTTCATGACAAATCATGACATGACATTTTTGTCTTGAAGAACTTCATCTCTAACTCTTTATTTACAACATTCTGCAAATTTCTTTCTGTGAGGGGTCGTGTCCCAGTGATTTTGCTAAATGTTTAGCAAGATATCAGGCAGAATTGAGCCGACATGCCTTCAAGAAATCTGTCCCATGCAGGCCTCTTCCTTCAAAACCTGTTTAAGTTTTTGTGTTTCGTTAGTGTAGGCTCCACAGTAAAAGTAGTCAGCAAAATCATCGGGAGATAATAGCAAAGTGTTCATAATTTACATGTATCCTTTGAGAAAAAAAAGCAGATCAGAAATGTTTTTAGCATCTAGCTGAAATGTAGGGCAGAGAGCTGCACCTGTTTCCTCTTGTGAACTTGAAGTTTGTTTGGTCCATTTGAACATATTTGAAATAGTGCTTAAAACAATTCAGCAGCATGAATAACATGTTATAATCATCATTTCTACCTGCCCAGACCTCTGTTGGGGCTGCAGTGCCAGGAATGACCCCGAGGACAGTCAGCCAAACAGCTGGGCCCACTGTTTCCTCAGTAACAGTTAGCAAAGTGAGTAGAGTGAAGTATAAGAATCAAATAAATGGTGACAATAGAGTTTATGAACTGTTTAAATTACAGTAGAGATCTTTGATTTCTGTACAGTGTTAATGTAAAGAAGCCTTTTTTTGTCCCAATGTGTCCTCTGCTCCCAACAGGAGACAATGGAAAATGTGAAGAAATGTAAGAACTTCCTGTCTACTTTGATAAAATTGGCATCCACTGGGAAACAATCAACAGAGACTGCAGCAAGTGTTAGAGAGCTCGTAAAGGACCTCCTGGTGAGTGAAATGTGGAAAAATAATTTTAACATGCAACAAGAACAAATTTGAAAAATTAAATAATTCATTGTGAACATTATGAACTTCAAAAGTGAACCACCTTTAGCAAAGAGAAGATGTGCTTGCAACTATGACTGGTCTCATATTCATCTCTGCATGATCTGATTGTTCCAGGAGGGGAAACTGGAAGCTGAGGAGTTCACCAGCAGACTGTACAAAGAGCTCAACTCCTCACCCCAACCTTATCTAGTGCCTTTCCTGAAGGTAAGATGAAATATTTTGTATAGCCGCCGTCCGGTAAAGACCTGTAGGAAGTGTAGTGCATTTTCTGGACCATAGGAAATAGAACATGTCCTTATCAGTGCGGTTCTCTAATGTTGGTCCACCTCACTGTGCATTCTGCAGAGAAGCCTCCCAGCTTTGAGGCAACTCACTCCAGACTCAGCCGCCTTCATCCAGCAGAGTCAGCTCTCACAATCAGCCTCAGGTCCAGTCTCCTCAGCCTCATCAACCCCCACCACAGTGATCTTGGGCAGCCCAGCCCCTCGTCTCACTGCTCCTATCACCAGGCCACAGCTCCAGCCAGGTGTCAGCAAACCAGGGCAGACCTCCTCTCTGGTACATTAACGATTAAGTGTATCTCAGATTTTAATTACACTCCAAAATGTATAATTTTGATTGTGCAGCTCAAATATCTCCACTCATTACACGTAAATCTTAGGTGTCCCATTAGTAATAATGAGAAACGCAGCATTTCTCTTTGAACTTTTAGGTTCTTCAGTCTCAGCAACAGAGAGCAATGCTGAGACCTCAGGTAACCTTACCGACAGCCTCCATGGTAACGCTCAGGAATCAGACCCCTGGCCGGATAATGATGGGACAGCAACAGGTTCAGCTTAAAGAGCTGCAACCAGGTGAGAATGTGCAGGAATACGTTTATGTTTTGTTGGATTGAATTCCGATATTATTATCAGTGGATAGGTGCAGTCCATCAGTCTGTCTCTGTCTGTAACAGTTCCTGTGAAGACGGAGATGTCACTTATTTCTAGACCAGTCTCTGCTGCAGGGTTGACCCTCGTTCAGAAGAACAAACTGAAGGAGGCTGGTGGCACATTCAAGTACGTTCAAAATTAACATTACAGTTTATTGTTGCACCTTACTGTTTTTCTACCATCTTTGTTTTTTATACCTCTAATTTATTTTGTAAAGTGTGTTTGCTCTTTATTGTATGTTGATCTTATATGCTATTTTTACTGTTTGTCATGCTGCTGCTGCTCTACAGTTTCCCAGGGTTAGGGTTAGGGTTTGGGATCAATAAAGTCTGTCTGTCTGCTTGTCTGTCTGTCTGTCTGTCTGTCTGTCTAAAAATGTCATCCTTATTGACAGCATCTTTGTACTAGGGCTGGGCCATCCTGTCTCACCTAGCAAGGATTTTTTGAAGCTGAATCACAATCTACAATCTGAATCACATTTTTTCTCACCTCTTCAAAGTGTAGGCTTACAATGTAGTTACAACCAAATTATAACACATTTTCTTCCTTGTTTCCCTGAGGTTTCTGGTGGCTTAGGCTGTGGTGTGATGGCTTGTGACATGACTGAAACTTTTGCACTTATATCATAAACTGATGTTATTGTGATATTGTGACAATAATCAGAGGACATGAAAAAAAAAATTCTGCTTATTGATTAAGTAAACTCTTGTCATCATTTTTGGATAAAGCTACAGTGTTTCCCATTACTAATTAGCAGCAGCTGAAATTGTCCCAACACTGTTTTATAATGAATGGAAATGTTGTAACATTTTATACTTGATACTAAATGTTTATCACATTTGCCTCAGTGCACATCACCCTTACTGCTCATCAGAGTTCAGAGGCCCAACGTCTTCAAGTTTTGATAACTTTTGCCACGTTCCCTGTCTATACACTCTCTTACTTCTTTGTCTAGTGGGTCTGTGTGCATTACTGCTTTTATATTTACAGAGATGATGACGACATCAACGATGTGGCCTCTATGGCTGGAGTGAACCTCTCCGAGGAAAGTGCTAATATCTTAGCAACTAATTCTGGACTAGTGGGAGCAGTGACACATTCCTGTGAGGATGAGGCTTTTCTCTCCTGCGCCTTACTGCAGAGGAAAATGCTGGACATTGGTGAGATACTGACAGCTTTATTCCATCTGGCAGTCTGTCCGTACCGTTGTATTATCTTCCTGTCCTCAGTTCCTAAATTGTCCTGGTGTTTCTGGTCTAGGTAGGAGGTTTGGGGTGACAGACCTGGGTGCAGAGGTGGTAACCTTTGTCTCCCATGCTGCTCAGCAGCGACTTCAGAACCTGTTGCAAAAGGTTTCCCAAGTGGCTCAGCAAAAAAACACAAGTTACAAGGTGTGTTTATATCATCAGTGCAGCTCAGTTACATTTAACAGATTCTTGCAAACAAATAACACCAATGCTACAACACTAAACATTAAATAGAGCATAGACTTGGGGTACAGTGACAGTCCTTATATTTTTTTAATGGGATAATGTTGTAACACTGCCATCTCTTGGCAGGAGGATGACAACTATGAGCAATGCAGTGATGTTCGAGCTCAGCTGAAGTTCTTTGAGCAGCTGGACCAGTTAGAGAAACAGAGGAAGGAGGAACAGGAGAGAGAGATCCTCCTAAAGGCAGCTAAGGTAAAGCACTGGCACACATAACCATCTAAAAGTGTTTTAAAGTAGATTTAGATTTAAATTTTAAATATTTAACAAAATATACATTATATATTTTCACTGGATACAAACTCCTTGTTTCACAATGTTGTGAATTCACTGAGGCACAGTATATGTTACTCTTTACCCTTGGTGTCTTCCAAGACTTTTTCTAAATAGTAGCAGCTGTTTGAAATAAACACTCATTTGTTTGGTTGTTGCTTTGTGTTGTGAACTTCTCCATCTTTGTAGCTCTCTGTAAATATTCTTAAAGGTCTGATGAACATTTGCCTGCCATTGATTTTGACTTAGATTAGAAATAAATCTGGTAAAAGGCAGCTGTTAAATTTGACCATGAATGGGATTCTTTCATCCAGTGTATCAGCTCCTTACCAGCTCTGCCCTCTTACTAATCTCCCTCCCCATCCAGTTCCCCCTCCACTCCCCTTAATTAATTTATATGTTCAGTAGCCAAAATAAGTAGCTGATATATGACCTCTGCTGTACAAACTCTGAAAGTTGGACAAATTCATTAATTATTTCAAATGCATGCACATTCCAGTTTCTAGTCTTACACAGCTAAACTGTGGTTTTACCCTCTGCAACATCAGTTATTAATGCATCTTGCTTTTGGCCTTGTAGTCTCGAGCGCGGCAAGAGGACCCTGAACAGCTGCGTCTGAAACAGAAGGCAAAAGAGGTAGGACTGGTGAAAACAGGCAGTCTGTCTTTTTGTTCTGTTTAGGTATCGTGTACTGGATGTTGGTTTGTCTGTGTATTATGCAGATGCAGCAGCAGGAGCTGGCTCAGATGAGACAGAGGGAGGCCAACCTGACGGCTCTCGCAGCGATTGGCCCCAGGAAGAAGAGGAAGATCCCGGACTCTTCATCTTCCTCCACTGCAGCAGAGGTAACTTCATGCTCGAGATACCAGCTATGACTGAACAGAGAGCACATGGAGGGAAAATGGGAATGTTAAAAGGACAGTGACAGCAGTAGTAGTATCTGTTACTAGAAAGCTATTTCATTCTAAGCCTTTACAAATAGTGTAAGAGTGTTGATTGATTGAAAATAAATATAATTAGCCACACAATTCTCTGTGATAAATTCCTGTTGTTTCTCAGGAGCAGAAGCTTGTAACAATGGACATTTAAAAGGCAAATCAAGAAATTAACATAAATAATGAAGTATGTTTAAAGTTAAATACCGTGGTGTAATCGCATCTTTTAAGTTGAATCTTTGTACAGATTCACTTCTTTGAACCACAGATTTCCAATAAAACCTTCAAGGCCATAAAAACGCAGAGGCATGTTTCTGACATGCACTAAAAGAAATAATTACAGATGATTTGTCATTTAAGTTCCACACTGAGACACACTCATGTAACTGGTAAGTAACAATAAAGGTGTTCCATGGTTAAGAACCAGTTGAACATCATTTACATGGACAGTGTAGTAAAGGAAGAGTGTACTGTGGTATTGTAACACTCAAGGATGGTTTTGATCTCAAGGCTGGTTTAAAGACCATTTTATTAAAGTCTCAGTATCGTTCCAGTCCTGACTGCACTTTTTCCTCAGTCTTGTCTTGATGTCAGAAAAAGAGTTCTTGAGATTTTTTTCACTGATCCTTCAAAGGATCAAGAGCAATGAAATAATAAAGTGAATAAACCCTCGCTTCTCTTTGGCCTTTAGCTTCTCTTTCCACTTTGTCTCTTCTATCAGATAAAGCAGAAAATACCAAAAATGAATTTAAAATAAATTTAATAATTTAAAAAATGAAAGATTTGCTTTAGAATGCTGACTTGTTTTCTTGTTATAGAAACTGTTCATCTCAGTCTTCCTGCATTCAGGTGGTTACTGACACAAACCAAATATTTAAAATGTTTAAGTCTTTAAATCGGTTAAAAAACGCCTTGAGAGCACTAAAAGGTTGGTAATAGAAATAGTCATCAGTAAGCGTATGACCCAGACATTGATGACTACTCATGACAAACTGTCAGTAGCAGTGCTCAGTAACCGAACTCAAACCTGCTGTCAGTCTGTGAGCTTGACTCTTACCCCAAGATGATGTTTTAATGA
Source organism: Sphaeramia orbicularis (assembly GCF_902148855.1). Taxonomy (NCBI): domain Eukaryota; kingdom Metazoa; phylum Chordata; class Actinopteri; order Kurtiformes; family Apogonidae; genus Sphaeramia; species Sphaeramia orbicularis. The sequence continues at coordinate 19,511,497 of NC_043961.1, read as the reverse complement.
AGCCTCTCGTTAGTTTCTACAGACATGCTCTCACTGCCAGTCTGTTCATATAATCACAAATCTCGTTAAAACATGTCACTAGTTATAATCATATAATAATAATCTGACAGCCCTTTCTTAAACTATACCAGCTGTTAGTTTAGTTTGGTTCAGGCTGTGTTTCCAGGTTGTGCAGATAGTAGATACATTCTTCCTTATGTCTGTATATAGTGACTTACATATGATTTGTGCTGTGCTTAGTGTTGGGGATTTCCTCTGTCTCTGATTCACTTAGTGTTGTTTGAATTCACTGGGGAGTGTCATTGAGAGCCTGCTCTGTGAAATCAAGTATCTAAATAGGTTTGTATCCTTCAAGTGTCCCTGACAGGAACAGGCATATGAAAACAAATGTTCAGGTAACAGCAGCAGATAGTTCTTCTATTATCAATCCACCTTTACAAAACTTAACACTAATGTTTTTCTGCTGCTTATGTAGGAAAACATACTTCATTTTTATGATGTTCTTAAAAATACACACTTAGAGTAAACTCAGAAGTGATTTGATAATATAAAAGGTATGGCTGTACATGAATATATTTTAAGTTCATTTTTTAGTAGCAAAAGAGGCCAAGACAATGTGTCCTGAAAAGCTGCATAACCTTGCTGGTTAAAAAGGGCCTTCAGAAGGTTTGTATTGATGTGTTTTTGATCCCAGAATTGATTAGTATGCAAAATACCCGAGATACTTTACAGGATGTGACAGAAGGCTGTTATCACCATAAACTAAAGCACAAAAAAACCAAACAGGAAGATGGAGATGAGCTGAATGAATCACATGCACTACATCGATAGATCCCACTAAGTTGTTTATTCCACTAATGTCTGTAAAAAAATCACAAACCTTAGTTCAGATTTTCAGGTGTGACAATGTATTTAAGTATTTCTAAACCTCCTATGCAGTGGTTGCACAAAACCAAGGAGCTCTACTGTTGAACAATAGCAACATTCTTAGCTCAGTAAAGGTCAGATGGCATTTGGAAAATATGAAACTGTCCAGCATGTCATGTTCTATCATGTTTGGTTTGGGTAAGAGGCCGGTTACACCTCGGACAAGGTTTAAACACATGCACATGGACAAGATTTAGACTTAGTGAGTTTTATTTCATCTGACTTGTATGTTTTTGGAAACTCACCGTTAAAATACCAAACATAAATATGTTGGACTGGACTATCTGATGTGTAAACTACACAGCAAAGACAATGTTTTTTGTAAAACATGGGAACCCTTCCTGTCATATATTGGTTTGAACATTTCCACCATTCTCACAAGAGGGTTTGTATCATAGGTGTGAGTGCTCTGTCCCACAAATGACACCCTGCCATTTGGTTGAGGTTTTGGTGTTTTTATGTATCTCTCTCTGTTCATGTGGATGTATTATGCATGACAATGTGTCCTCAATTCGTTTTACTTCACGTGTATATCTCCTAAATCTCTCTTGTCTGTATAATTTGAATTTCCATGTGTATGGGAGCCAAATGTTTGTTTGTTTGTTTTGTCATATGTTTTATCTCTTGAAAATTTTATAAACATATATATTTTTTTAAAACAACAACAAAACAAACATATTTGTACTCTTATTCTCTTGCCTCTTGCTTCCCTTGTTCCTGCAGGGATCAGGATCAGGTCCGTCTCTGTCTGCCGGGGCTGCTTCATCCAGCTCCAGACACACACGGCAGCGCATCACACGTGTCAATCTCAGGGACCTGCTCTTCTGTTTGGAGAATGAGAGATTTACCAGTCGCTCCCATTTCCTCTACAAGGGCTTTCTGAAATAGGCTTGATGTCAAAGAGGGGGTGAGGAGGAGGAGGAGGAGAAGAGGGGAAATGAAGAGTATGGAGAGACCACCTGCTCCCACCAGACAGAGAGCATAAGAGACTCTTAGAAGTGAAGAGGAGGAGCAGTGACTTCACCTGATAACCTGAAATATAAAGATAGCCAGAGTTAATGGCTTCTCATGTGTGGCTCTTTACCTCCCTCCTTAAGTAAGGTAGTGTGAGCAGTCACAGACTACCCCCCCTTTATTTTCCTTCAGAGAAAAAACTTCCATTTGAATCCCCTTTCCAAGAAAGTGCAAAAACAGATCATGTGTTTTTATGAGGAAGGGTTTTATATGAACAAGTGACTGTATAATTATGCACTGTAACAGTACAGTTTATGTTCTGATTATTTCTACATGCATTACAATTTAAGGCAGTGAGAATCAACACAACTTTCAATAGACCACCAAGTAATTGTATTGATCCAATCATTTTATTTTCGATTGGTCAGCTGATTTAGTTTGAAGTCCAAACTGTGTAACCTACTGAGTTGCCTTCCTAACTATGAATAAGCCATATAGCCATCCTGAAGCAATTAACCCTGCTGTAACCCATGAAGCAGTAGCTTGCTCTTATGTCATCTCTCAGTACTTTACTTGATTTTTTTCTGCATATTTATTTACTAAACACAAGCTTAAATTAATGGTTAGTTATTTATTTAAATCCATGTGACACCTCAGCTGTTTTATGTAGCTTACATTCAAAGTATATGTTCATTTACCTGTAAAGTTTTAATCTTTTCTTTTTGTAATTTTGTGGGGTGTGTAGATTTCAGTGCATAAAGAGAGGTGTGTGTTCATTGTTCTTAAAATCAGTTAGATTGTTTTTGTTTATTGAAATTAGTTGGACATGTATTATTGTTGACTTGTAAACAGGTTTCAGAAGGCTTTTAACCTGTACTGCTATACCAAACATACATCTACCTAAAACCGATTTCTATTTTTGTAGCTGCCCACCAACACATTTTTTACTCTTTCAGTGGTAACTGATAACTGTCCTCCAACCCTTTCTCTACCTGCTTCTATTTTGGTGTGCTACTGGACAGATCCCTATGAGTTTTAGTATTTTTGACTCAAGAAACTGGAGTTTCTTCTTGTATATTTGTAAATGTTACAGCTAAAGTTTTACATACAGATTTGTATAGAATTGAGAATTTACCCTTACAGCAAAAGTTAAAAACACATTTTCTCTATTAAAATATTGATTTTACAGTAACTGTGTTGGACTGAAGTGAATTTCTGTGGGGAGTTTCTTATGTTGTCTCTGCCAAGGAAGACATGTGACCTGCAGGATCACACAAAAACCACATTTCAATGGAACCTGTCTGAATGGTTGTGGAGCTAGGAACAACGTGCTTTAATTTTGGAGTACATTCATAAAAAGGGGACTAGACTAATATTATTTTACACTTTAATTTTCAATCATTTTTATTGATTAATTGCATTGTAGTAAATGAGATTGGTCCCTTGTAGAACATGTCATTCTTGGACAAAGAGGACTGAAGATTTGATTTTAAAAGCACAAATGCAGGGATGTCACTCAACTATCCGTGCAGTGTCTGGTTCATTTTTTTACATCACTGCTTTGACTGGCGTTGAAACTTCCTGTATCACGCAACCAATTTTTTGTAGAAGCTCTGCATGAAGAAGATATAAGACAAATCTCTTACAAGAAAAAAAAAAAAAACAGTCAACCAACTTATACTTTCACTTAACATAAGAAATCTACATCTGTACAACACACTCCTCACTTCCCTCCATCTACATATGTTAAATCACTTCAAAGATTCTGTGATTTCACTGTTAATGGTAAGAAAATTAAGTTGTTGAAGCATCAGTCATTTTTGTGTGACAATGAAAAATGACAATGCCCTTTTCTCTGTATCTGGTCTGGATCTTGGTCCTGATTTAGTCTCAACCCCTTCAAAGTCTTGGTATTGTATGGGTGTCAACGATGGAGTTGATCTTAGATTAGTCATAGTAAACAATAAACGAACCGCCCACTGGCACATATTACCAATTAGATCCTTACTGTGGTTTAATAGAACTGACCTGTGGCTGCAGCAGAGGTCTGCATTCGGAGTGTCCTTGTTGTTCCCCATGCTTCTGTTTGTACTAATAAGGCACTAGGGGGCAGCATTGTATAATCAGATGATTCTTTAGGCATACTGCATGTGACTGAGGATACCAAGGATTTGAACATGACTGAGCTGAGTGCTTTTAATTCCTTCTTACTCTACCTGTACACAGATAATTCCACTTAATCCTCCAACATCTGTAAAGCCACATGTAGAACACCGTGTGTGTCCTGGGGGTATACACCGGCTCCTACTGAACACAACTCCCATGAGCAGAACACACAGCTCTCATCCCAAAAATGAAGATGCACTCACACAGTCTACTTCCTGTCTGTCCTTTTCTGTGTTGGGCTGTCTTGTTTAAGTCCACCTCCATAATCAGTCCAACACACGGTGAATCTTAACAGCTGCCACATCAGCTGTTAAGATTCACCACAACCATGATCTGGAAATAATTAGGCCATTCTGCCACTGGGACAGAAGCCTGATGGTACATTGACTGGAAGCAGCTTTGGTGCACACACTAACCCAACAGGGACAGAAAATGCATATTTACAGACATCAGTGGTGATGAGCAAAAATCAAAGACCCTGGTGCTAGAAGTACTGAAGTCATCAAAAAAAGTCTGTTCAAAATATGTACAAGGTGGACTTAGCTAAACAAATACAACATGTTTGTATGCTCTGCTTGAATTGTCCAAAAATGGGATTTCAGTACTTTTAGGACAGGGGTGTCGAACTCATTTTAGTCCAGGGGCCACATTCAGCTAAATTTGATCTGAAGTGGGCCGAACCAGTAAAATAATAACATAATATATAAATAATGTCAGCACCAAACTTTTCTCTGTTTTAGAGCGAAAAAAGTAAATTTATATTATGAACAGGTTTACGTCTACAAACTATCCTTTCAAAAGATGTGAATAACATGAACAAACTGAAAAAATTAGTGTAATTTTAACAATATTCTGCCTCATTTTGTCATTTACACATGTACATCATAACTTACAGATCACAGTGGATCTACAAATACACAAAACATTTAATAACAGACAAAATTGTACGAACTTCTCTTAAGACATTTCAGGTTGTTCATATTTGTTCAGGTTATTCAATTTTTTTTGCAAAATTATACTTTGTTTTAGTGTAAATACATGAAAATATTTACATTTACAAAGAGAAAAATTTGGAGTTGTGAGTATTTATATGTTATTATAAAAGTATTTTACTGGTCCTGCCCACTTGAGATTGAATTGGTCTGAATGTGGAACCTGAACTAAAAGGATTGTTAATATCTTAGTGTAATTTTTGCATTTCACAACTTCATCCCAAGGGCCGGACTGGACCCTTTGGTGGGCCGCATTTGGCCCCCGGGCTGCACGTTTAACATCTGTGTTTAAGGGTCTTCAATTTCATTTTCCATTCTGACAGTACATCTGGAAGCCACTAGGTGGCAATAGCTCATTTGGTCATATTACAGGATTAGTGGGTGGCTGAGATGGACTGAAGTGACATCTTCAGGTTCCTTTGTAGAGTAAAAGTGCATGACATTTGGTTAACCTTGTTATATATGTAAATGTAGGTTCAGTTAGGAGAGAACAGTTTAAACTGGCCTGTGTTGAACAGTTCTAACCCATGAACTGCTCCTATTATGCAAAACAGTGTTTTTAATCATACTGCAGTGTTTACTGCTGTGACAAAGCAAAGCCAGATAGAAGCCAGGCTTTCTGCCACCAGCACAGAGCCAGCATTTCCTGACATTTCCTCCCCCACAGCATCTCTGCTTGGTGGCAGCGGTGTTGCAGGTAAGGCCTCGCCCCTTGTGCCATGGCCCAATCCAGTATTTTTTTTCCTGGTAATCCCTCTTCCACTCCTCGACACTGCTGCTCTGTCACAGTTAAGTCCACATAAGCTCCCACTTGAGTGCCAGAGGCAGAGCAACAACAGGGATGGAGCGGTTGCTTAGCGACGTGTGAGTCACTGCACCTGAGGGTGTTAGGTAAACACCCTGAGCCTGCAGAGGGAAGAAGAAGACACAAGTAACATCACTGTTTCCCTCTCTGACATTTATTAAAGGGGGCTGTTATTCATTTGTTACACTCAGTGTTGTCATTTTTGCTTTCACTAAAGGGTGAGATTATATAATAAACCACATCTAAAACTACTCTCCCTGTGTGTGTGTGTGTGTGTGTGTGTGTGCGTGTGTGTGTGTGTGTGTGTGTGTGCCTGCCTTTGAATGTTCATCTGTCCATCTTTACTTACTTAGCTACGGGTGCTTTAGTCTGATTCCAAGTTGGGACTGGACTGCTCTGATTGTGCAGGGTGTTCCTTTTGCACTTTTATGATCAGTCTTCGCTCTTGAATTCTTGTTTTCGCTCTCAGAGGGTTTGGGTTTTAATGATGGTTAGAGGCTGATGAAAGTTTGTTGAGTCCCCATTTGCTTTCATGAAATGGAAGGTTATGAAAGTTTTTATTACAGTTAAGACCCCTATAGCAAGACCTATAAGAAGGTTGTGATATTTCTTTTTTCATTTGTATTATTTTATGAACCAGCAAATCCAAAATTCCACTCGTAATCCCACCCTTTTCATGCTGTGATCCAAATGCAACACTAAAAGTCAGTTAAAGAACTTCATCCTTTTCAATGATTCTTTGCATATTGTAGATTGAGCCTCCAGTTTATGAATACCATTCTCCCAGAAGGGACATGAGAATGTGATTTGGATGAACTGATGTGGCCCACTGTGTTTCAGTTACTGCACTGGATCATCCATTGATATGCACAGATTCCGTAGCCTATACCGACCTTTATCCTGGAATAAAAGACAACGATTTTCTGCCTTTTGTAAAGACTCAAACTCTGAACCATAACACACTACAACAGTTCATTAGTTTACACTGCTGCACCACTCCATTTCCTGTGCATCGTCCATGTCCTTGTTCACCCGGGTTAGTGCTGACTTTAGGACTCTTCTGTTCTGGGGTGGACCTGGGCAGCCTGCTTTGGCCCAGAGTCGCTATAATAAGTCCAGTGTTCATGACTGCAGCTGAAATGGGTTTGTGTGGGCTGGACCTGTGAGGTATAGACGCAGGGGTTAAAAGCCTGTTGGCCTCTTTAATGGAGCTGAATCAGGCCAAGCAGCAGGCAGTGTCAGGCCACAGGAGACCCATGTCTAAATTTACACAAGTCGTTTCATATCGCCCAAGATTATTGTTTTTATAAACAAATTCAAACTATACTTAAAGTCCCTGAATTTAACTGAAGACCTCAAAGCCACAAAATTAAACAAAATGTTGAACTAATTTCCCATAGAAGTCAATACTTGAATTTCTCTCTTGTGCAATGGTTTACAATATCTATTATTTATTATTTATTTATTTTATTTTTGAAATATAATTTTTATTGTTACCGCCACCAAGGAACGGCGGAGGTTATGTTTTCATCAGGGGTTTGTCTGTTTGTTTGTCTCTTAGCAAGATAACTCAAAAAGTTATGGACAGATTTGGATGAAATTTTCAGGAATTGTTGATACTAGCACAAGGAAGGGGGGGGGGGGGGGGGGGGGGGGGATAATCTGCCTTGGCAGAGGTCTGCGCTCTCCGAGTGCTTTTCTATTTTTTTTTTTATTCCAAAACTTCTTTTTCATGAATTCTATTTTAATTTAATAATTCTCAGTTGTTATTAATGTTCTGTTCCCTTAGGCAATGCATGACCCACTCACACATAGAATGTGAAATTGCCATATTTGTTATGTACAAAGATTAATAGTAATTAAAAAAAAAAGAAAAAAAAAAAGCTGTCTCATATCGGAGGTGAGAATGTGTTTGGGTTACACACCAGTGCTCGATGTGTAAATGTGCGACTCCATGCGCTTTTAACTGACAAACCACAAATTTACCTCAGTTTGAGGCAGTTTGAACCTTCTGGGGGCATGGTATACATATGTTCTGTATATTCACCACACACACTGTGCATCATTTGGTGTAAGTCACAGGTGTTACTACAAATAACACTCATTTCATTCACACTAACCTTTTTTTTTTCCTAACTTCTAATAACACTGTAAGAGCCCTGGAAAGCTCCATCAGTGACCGGCTTCTTGACCCATGCTGTAAGAAGGAGAGATACCGCAGGTCCTTCCTTCCCTCTGCTGTCAGACTCCACAGTCAGTCCTGCTCCCAGTAGATCACCACATATGTCGTGTAATAACAACCATCCCTCCATTCCGTCTATGTTGTATATATATATTCAAATCCATATTTATATATATATATTTTTTTCTATATTTATAACCATTGCACTACATACCAAACCATATTTGCACTCTCCTTTTTAAACACTTTCTTTTATTCAAATTTATATGACTGTTTTGTTTTTTGTGTATGTGTATGTTTATGTGTGTGTTTTATGCTGCTGTTAACACTGTGAATTTCCCCATTGTGGGATCAATAAAGGAATATCTTATCTTATCTTATCTTATCTTATCTTATCTTATCTTATCTTATCCAGTAAACTGGTGTGGGTATAGGCGAGTTTTTACAGTTTACAATTTAACAAGTCTTCCTACTAACAATGTAAAAAAAAACATATAAAACATGTTATTTATTTGACAGCTCAGTCATAGCTGCTTTCACACCAAATAAAGCCAGACTTGGGTTGGGATTGAGTTACTTCTGTGAGACCGCTGACAGAGTTTGAAATATTTCAGTCCAATAGTTAAAATGTTTAGGCAGTTCCAGAACATGTGGGCTAATGAGGCTGATGTCTTCCCACATCGACCACAGGATGGATCTTTTCATAACTCTGTTCCTGTTCAGTGTTTTTTTTTAAACAGTGTGGTATGTAACCATGGGCATCCTGTTCCACTTATGCCGTTTTGATAGATAGATCTATTTATTAGATAATGTTAATAATGGGTCTTAATCACACCCTATCAGTGGTGGATGTGGTCTGTCAGTCATCCTGATGGAAACAAAAGAAGATGCAGCAGACATAGATTTCCTAATTTGTTCTGCTGATAATCTGCAGCATTGCCCTTCCTACGGAAAAGGTCCCAAAATCTAAAATAAAGTGGAAGTTGGCAGGTTCTTTGGGAAAATTCACATAAGACAGATGCTCATCCAGGACTTTTGGTTGTCTTACTGCTATATGCAAATATCATACATACATTACATTCATATACTTAGTGGAATACTGCATTGGGTTTTCACATTATCTTATTTGTGAGATAATGAAGTCCTTCAAAATGTGCTCCTTCAGATTCAGATTCTTTATTTGTAATTTAAACATTCACATCATAGACGCAATGTAAAGACAAAATGACGATGCATTGATCTCTAAAAACACACAGATAAAACACTTGTAGACAGAATAAAACAGTCAGTATAAAAATATAGAAATGAAAGTCCATAATTAAATAATGCACATAAAAAAATCTGTGATAAGAAAAAATAAAAACCCCTGTAATAATCTGATGTTAAAAAGTATTGCACTGAACATTGCCCAAGGCAGTATTGCAGTGTGGTTGTGGTTGAGACCCTTCATTATATTGCACTGTTTATCTCTGACATTTATGTGTGTTTAACAGTCTGACAGCATTTGGGTAAAAACTGTCCCAGAATGTCACTGTTTTGCATGTAAGACTTCTGTATCTTCTTCCAGAGGGCAAAAGAGAGAACAGTTACCTAGTCCTTCTCCTACTTTTAGCGTAATGCAATTGAAAATCTTGAGTACTGTCACTACTACTATCACAGATAATTTATATACTATGTACAACAATATACACTGTGTGTATATTGTTGTACATAGTATATATACATGTACAATGTGTTGTACAAATGTAATATATTCAATAAATAAATAAAAAAGTATAGTAAAAGTGCATGTGATCTGGAGGTGTTAGTGAAGGGTTGAAAGGCTAATAACTGCATATGTGTTTGTGTGAACAGAATGTCATTGGTGGAATTGTAAATAAACTGGTGGATAAACTGTTCCCCAAATAATCTCTAATTTTTGTTTACATGTGTCATTGTCATGTACAGAGATCAGGACCAGCCTGGACCCTCTACATGGAGGCCTGGGCGGAGGATGGGAGGTGGAGTCATGAGGTCCAGCTCAGCTTTGATTAGAGAAGTGACAGAAAACCTGGTCTCACCTGCACTTTACTGTACAAAGTTATATTTATAGTAGAAAAACATGAAATTGTATTTAGTTTGACATTACCATTTTCTGGTACATTTGCACTATTTGGACTGTAAGGCTCTATATTTTTTCATATAACCTGTTTTGAAGAGTGGCAACCCAAAAACAAACACACAAATAAACCCCCCAAAAAACACGCAATACAAACACATGCTTTTTAGGAGCTATACGTGTTTGTAATTTGAATTTATATCAGTTTGATCTTTTGTGTGCTACATTGGCCCTGGTTGAAGTCTGGGGATTTAAAACAGTGTAAACCTCTGTATATTTTTTCATAGTTTGGCTTGGGGAGTGGTAGCCAAAAAGGAGGGGTAGGAAAACACCTATGTAAAGGAATGCGTTTATGAGAAATACTTGCATATAATTTAAATTTATCAATATTTTAACTTTATAAATATATTATTGGGACCTATGCTCACTTTTACAGGCTCTGAAAATTGTTGGTTACTGGAAAAAAAAAAAGGTTTTTGTTTTCTTTTACACTGGAAACCATTAATCACAGAATATGCTTCACAATAATTCAGAATAATAGACGTTATCTGAGGGAAAAGTTGTTAGATTACATAACGGTGATGAGTAAATAAACAGAAACAGAGACAAACACACCTCCAAGTGCAATAAAATGCTTTATTACAAAATTGTGAATGATGTCTCAGCAAAATGTTCTTCATCCCTATTTGAACCCACTTAACTTTTGCATATCTCTGAAATTCTTTGAACCGTTAACAGGGTTTGCATAGTGTTTGATTAGATTCTCTGTAACAGTCACAAAGCAGGTGTGATTTCATCGAAGAATCACATACAACCAGTGTTTCGACAAGTCAACACTGTGATACAAAACATCATCTGTAAAAGAAAACAGTATCAGCTGCAAATAAAGTAAAGAAAAATAAAGAATAATCACCTACAGCTGCCATGAAAAGTGGTTGATTGTTTTAAGTGTATCGAGATAAATGTGATGACATAAAATGAAGGGTTTTTTGCAGATGATGCTGTGCTTCATCTCTAAGCTGCAGACATTACCTTGACTACCTAGAAGTGTGCAATTCATACAGTATATAAAAACTGACTGACAGACACTGTGCAGTGTTCAGAAAGAGTAACAGACAGCAGGCAGGACTCACCTCAGAGAATTTTTGTAAAAATTAGGAACATTCTAATGTGACAAGGCCTCATACAGTTACACAAGCCTCCCTGTTAATATCAAAGCAAAACATTAAACATAACTAGAATGTGAAAACTTTATTCTTTCACCTGCTTTTGCTTAAAAAGAATAGCGGTTAAAACTCAAACCTGTTTTTATAACCAAAGGATGATCATTACAGCTGCAACTACTGATTATTTCTACTATCTATTGGCCTACAGAGTTTTGTCAGTTTACGTTTGGACTATAAAAGTTGCCATGAAATGTTTTTTTTTAATATGTCTGGAACTAAATATTAAATACAGTGTGTTTGTAGGTTTGTAGGTAGACTACTGGTGTCAAAAAAGTTTGTTACTTCCTGGAAAACAATCACAACGGGACTTAACTTCAGAGAAAATATGCACGACTGTCAGTGGAGAGGGAGGAATCATTAAGGTCCGGTTAGAAATGTGTCACCATTTATGTTCGCCAAATTAACAAATCTTATACGTATCAAGATAAATTCTGACCTAATTATTATTTCAAGGAAGAACTTCATTTGGATAGTATGCATACAGAGTTTTATACAGTATTTAGTACTTTCAATTTGTCATTTTAAATAAATTGAGAGAACAGATGGACGCTGAAACACAAACTATAGGTGCAGCTTTATTTTTTTCCGGACAAAAAGTACATCTGTTTGTCTTCTCTTTAACATTTTAAGTACAAATGAGACTTCATATGTGAATATACACCTCATATTCTCTCAAAATTCATGGCGATTTATCAGCATAAACTCCACTTACTGTGTAATATTTCCGTTTCCTGTCTGAAAATAGCTCCTGTTGTTGATGTAGTCAAGCATTAATCACACCTATGCCATGAAATGTATAAACAATTTAATGTTACTATTATTTCCTTCTTCATTCTCTTTTAAGTGTTTAGTATTACACCAAGAATCAACACAAATATGCTACAAAGCAATACAAATGCTTTAAAGGTGGGGAAACTATTAAGCCACCGGCAGATTTATTTTTGGATAAATCTACTCTGTAGACTATTTTATCGCAGTCTAACTTACTGCAGTTCTTGGCCTACACACGAGCCTTGACAATATTCATTTATTTCCACCAGTACAGCTGCACACATCTGTTTCCTCCTTTCAGATCTCAGTCCTGGGTCTGTGGTTCACCAGTCACCTGCCTCCTCTCCCTGGACAATTAAAAGTCATAATTCATAAACCAGTCAGTATTCTGCAATATCAATATTTCAAATAATCTGACTGTTAAAGGCAGGCACTGATCATGACTAAGTACTTTTCTACTTTTTAGTTACATAAAATAATTATAAAAACCATATAAAAATGATAGAGCAATTTGAGTGTAATAATTACCCACCTCATGGATTAGTTTATCAGCTGAACGGGCCATCTCTGGAGGTCTCTGCAATTACAAAAAAAAAAAAAAAAAAAAAAAAATGGAAAAAGGTAGCTTACCAATACCCACACCTACCTGCTCACTGATACTCTGCCTACCCAGGGATTAATTTTGAGTCCTAATTCTCAATCTTTTCAAAACCATGTATTCCATGTAAACCATCAGTGAAATTGGTTGGACAAAACTCTCAAATGCAGGGACTCCCTGGTACATCTATATACAGTGGGGGTTTGAAAATTTGGGTTTCAGCAAAATATCTGAATTGACGATTTGGACCTGCAGTGTCAACATAGTGTTAACCACAGTCATGATGAGGATGAAGCCACAACAGTTTGAACTGAATGGCAATCCAGTTGTGCCAAGGTTTAGGGTTTGGGTTAAGGTTAGGGTTAGAGTTAGGAATAGGGTTAGGGTTAAGGTTAGGAATAAGGTAAGGGTTAGGGTTAGGGTTTGGGTTAGGTTTAGCATTAGGGTAACCCTACCTCTGCTATAGAAATGAAACCCCTTGGTGGTGAAACCAAGCCAAGCTGTGGACTCTGAACACTGTCAAGTCCTTTTACCTTAAAGACTTCCTCCACAGCAGCTTCATCAGTGTCGTCTATTTCATCTTCAGTCATTAAGTCTCCGGAAATTGTTCTGTGAAGTTCTGGAGCAGCTTCCTCCTCGATGTTCCTCAGACCTGCCTATGGAACACAAACAAGGACTGTAAAACGCACCATCCTTGATTTCAAGTCCAGAGGCACCATTACCACATGTGCCATCAACACCCATCTGAAGGAATGGACCCATCTATGTTCTCATGAAGAGGCCTGTCATTTATCTTGATTCATCTTCTGCGCAATGACTGAATACCACATTACTCACCTGTATTTCATTGGTAGCACTTTTCTTGTTTGGGCGAAAGCCATAGTATTCTTCTTGCTTCTTCTTTAGTTTTCTGAAATAATCTTGGATGAGGAAGGTGGCGTAGAACTTCCCCACTGTTACCTCATCATCTGGTTAAAAACAGTGTTACTGAATTAAAGATGATAAAAGTGTACAGTGGCCATTTAAGACAATTGCAGAAACCCTATTAAAGATTAACTTCAATGGGAATTTATAAAACAAACCAAGCAAACATAGTTCTACGTATGGCATGCAGTGTATGCCAGTTAAAAGTATAATATTTAGCAGAAATGTAGTGTATGTCAGTTGAAAAGTATAATGTTTAGCATAAATGTAGTGTATGCCATTTAAAAAGTATAATATTTAGCATAAATGCAGTGATCCTGATGACAACAGACCACACTGTTGGTCAGTGTTTGACCTCCAGTGTCAGCTGACCTCCTATTGGTGGGATGACTTGATCCAGCAGTTTCATACTAGTGCGTTTCCAGATCTTCTTGATAATTCCCCTCAGTTCCTCATTGGCTTGTTCAAAATTACCTAACCAATCAAATAAATGTAACAACAAATTCATCAAATCCAAGGCACTCATTGCACTCTGAATAATCACTGGTTGTGCACCATGAGCCATAAAGCCACAAATGGCCACAAATCCTAGTATCAATTCCTTATCATTTTTCTTTCAATACTGCATTGCTAAGTAATATTTTCTTTGGGAAAAAGTATACAAAACTCCACTGAATTTTAAGCATTATGTGTTGTTTTGCACGTTATAAAATTTTCAAGTGGTATTTGTTATTAATATTAAGTTATTTTCTTGGGTTTTCCCATTGACAGTCAAGGAAATGAGCAGTTTCTCAGCTAGTTTGTGAGTTATTTACTGTACAAGTACTAAAGGGTTTCATACATTTCTCCAGAAAATAATTGACGACAAACTGCATTATGGACAACAGCATAGGTGCCGAACAGCAAAAAAACCCACTTAAACACATAGTGACAAATGATACCAACTTTGGCACAAACACAGAATATTGGACAGTGTTAGAGGTATGATCCAAAAACAGAACAATGACAGATGTACAGATGGACAGAGATAGACCGGCTGATTGGCATGAAAATGAACAGAAACCAGAGGCTCTACACAGATACATAGTGGATATCACATACCTTCTGTCTTTATTTTCAGAGCAGTTCTGACCAAGGCAAACAGTGTGGCATTAAAGGTAACGGTTCCATCACTGTTGAGAGGCATGTTCATAGAAACCAACCTCTGCATAAAAAAAACATGACAGACACAACAATCTATGAATAATGGTGTTTGAATAAATTGATGGTAAAGACAAAACACATTATGGATAAGGAAGTAAAACAACATACAAACATGCTTACAGTTTTTCATCATTTTCACACTTGTCCCAATACTATGTGACACCAAACAATTCAAGGTGTATGTTTTCCTCACCTTACAGGCAATACGATGAGGACAAAATTTACCAAAACCCAGAGGAGGAGGAATTCTGCGTAGTAGTGTCACTACATCAAGGTGCTTAATGCGTCCCCTGTAACATGGACAAGTATTAAACTTTCAGTCAATACAATTTTAAACTTAATGACTGCTCTGAACATTTGACCTAAATAGCTCCTTTATAATCTGCAGGTTATCAGAGTATACGAACAGTACTTGTTGTCCCGGAATGGAGCGTGATTACTGCTTTCACATATGCCCAATCGAACCAAGAGCACAGAATTGTTTCGGAACAATGGTTCCAATCGATCTAGGTGTGAAAACACCCTTAATCTCACAACTAGAATCCCCTAAAGTGGACCTGGAGGACCAGGACCTGACCAGCAGACTGAAGGTTGACTGGATAAACTGGTGATGGACCTGACAGGCAGTTACTGTTAGCATGTTAACATGACCAAAACACAACCCAATAGGTCAGTTTGCCCACAGTGAAGATTGATACATAAATAATTAGTAAATAGTCGGAAATATTCTGTTTATCAGTCATTAATTAAAAAAAAAAAAAAAAAACCTTCATATCTTTATCAAAATATTTATTTCCAAAACCAAAGTCAAATTTCCTGATGTTTGACTTTGTCATTAATAAGTAAGAATAGATACAGATATAGGGACAGTATCATGAATTTCATATAACGTTAATATAATCTAATGTAACTCAGAGGAAAGCATTACTCATGGAAGACAACCATCAGTTATTATACGCACATATAGTTTAACAGTCATATTACATCTTATAAACAACATACTACCACATTGGATTTACTCTACAAAGTAATTACATGTTCAATTAAATGTGTTAATTTAAATATTGCTTAAGAGCTTTGCCTCTTGGCTTGTGAACGCTATGGTGTTGGTCAGTCATGCATTCACTAATGAATGGTCAGTCATGCATTCAGTCATGCATTCACTAATGAATTTCATCCTCTGTAGAGGAAAACTCACAACTGTAAATTTTCATTTTGAATATTGGTGTTGGGTTGCATTATGTGGATTTAAGGATTTTGTGAGTGACAGCGTAGTTGATAAATCTTAAAACCTGCAGTGGGTCATGGTTGGTGGTTAGGTTTAAGGTTAGGGTTTGGTCATCTGAGCAGAATCATGTTGAAGGAACTAATTAGTTACTATTAAATTTATGTGTTTAAGCATCATATCATGCCAGTGAGCAGTTAAAATGCAAGTATGTTAACACTTACGTAGCCTCGGGATCATATTCAGCCCAGATTTTCTTAAACTCGTCCAAGTGCTGGGGGCCAAGGATGGACCAGTCACGCGTCAAGTAATCAAAGTTATCCATTATGACGGCAACAAACAGGTTGATAATCTGTCAGAAGAAATATGTTTCATTTATGTCTCAGTATTTTTTTTTCATCTAAGTGGTTAAAGAGGATTCCCCATAAAATACTGCACAATTGAGAAGGAGTAGTTATTCTCTATTCTACTTGTATCCACATTTATTTGACAACTTTCAGCTTTTTAAATGCACATTTTATTCAAGTGTCAACAGGAAATAATTCAATATGGAGGATTTTTCATTTATAAAGACATTTTTTTCACTTTGACACTGTTATTTGTTTTATGCCTCTTCCTCTGTCTGCATTTCATTATCTTTGTTCTCCAGTTATTTGGTTCATTTTTGTGGGTTAGGGTTACATCTTTTACGACCGAGGCCTCTCGGCTACAATTCAGCTGGTTTTGGTTGATTGTCGTCCTAGATTAGAAAAATGTATTAAAGGTCCCGTATTATGCAAATCTCACTTTGTGAAAGTTTTCTTATAGTAGTGTGTGTTGCAGTAGCCTCATTATGAGGTTCGAATTTGAAAACTGTCTGTTTCCTCCCTGCCTTGCTACACCACATTTTGTGAAAATGCCTGCTCAAACGGCCGAGTTTGAGTTGGGTCCGCTTATGACGACATAAGCGGATTTAACTCCTCCCCCTGACTGTGCCCCCACCCTGCATGAAAAGGTGAGCCCCACCCTGGCAAAGTACCTCTTGGACTACAAACATGGCGAAGGCGAGACACGCAAGTTGTGGTGTTGTTGGCTGCACACACCAACACGAAAGTTTATTTTTGCTCCCCACTTCCGAGCCTCTCCGTAAAAAGTGGCTGGATTCTATCTGTGATGGTCATGTACCAAACAACATTCCCAAACGCTTGTATGTGTGTGCCGGGCATTTCACGGACGCGTGTTTTTCGAACATGGGCCCATACAGCTCCGGCTTAGCACAAAGACTCCGAATCAAGAAGGACGCAGTACCAACGCTTCGTGACCCAAGTACAAGTGTGGGAGATGTAAGTTCTTATCATTTTTTTGTATCTTTACTGCATAATCTACATTACGGATAAGCTGGTGGTTGTTGATGTGTACGTCTAACGTTAGCATGGCAGCTAACATTGCTCGGTTACTGCGTTACTTTGCGTCCCCGTTAACACGCAAGAGCTGATAATATCAAGAGACATTCAACATAACTACTCTGAACACTGGCCTTTTGTGGTTGGCAACAGTATAGTTAGCATCAAGCTTGTTAGTAGCTGCCTGCATTAGTGGCGGCAGGCGTCTTTCCGTGTCAGGTCCACAAACCCGACACAACACCGCCGTTTTCCGTCGGGGCTCAATCACGCCTCAGGGCAAAGAAAGCCAGTGTTTGGAAAGACGTTCTGTCTGAGACATGTGTACTGTAGACGAGAGAGGGGCTTCACAGTCAACATTAGCGCGTAGTACCGCTAGCGTAAGCCGCATCCTCTCCCAGAGAGGGGAGGGGGAGTGGGCGTGGACAGATGCATTCATTTGCATACCCAGAAGCAGGCCCAGAAACAACCTGTTCTGAGGAGGGCTGGTGAGAGTGACTTTTTCGACCGCTGAAACTCCGAACAAAGGATGAATTTGGGGCGAACAAACTTAAATACTATGTTTTTGGGCTTCTGAGACCTATATGACGTGACTGAAAAATAGAATAATATGGGACCTTTAACATGAAATTTTCAGCGCTTTGAATGTTCTCTGCTTCTACTGCTTTCAACAATGGACTTGAGTTGTTGTTGTTGTTGTTGTTGTTGTTTTTTTCCAAGAATATTACTTACCCTCATTAACTAAACTTTGAATGTCAAAATGAAAACAAATGACTTTGAACTGATTAACCTAATTGACCAGAGGTCCAACCAGTCAGTGCTAGTCCTCTGATAGCTAGTGAAACTGAGATTACCTGAGGTTAATGAATGCATCTTAGTGGTTGTATATAAAGACACCTGAGTCTAGAAGGTCCATTAACTAGGGTTTGGGTTAGGTCCTGGATGCTGACAAAGGGTTAGGGCTAGGTCCTGGAGGCTGTTGCAGGGTTAGAGTTAGCTCTTGGAGGGTGGTGAAGGGTTAGGGCTAAGTCCTGGAGGCTGGTGAAGGGTTAGGGCTAGCTCCTGGAGGCTAGTGAAGGGTTAGGGCTAAGTCCTGGAGGCTGGTGCAGGGTTAGGGCTAAATCCTGAAGCTGGTGAAGGGTTACGGCTAAGTCCTGGAGGCTGGTGAAGGGTTAAGGTTAGGTCCTGGAGGCTGGTGAAGGCTTAGAGCTAAGTCCTGGAGGCTGGTGAAGGGTTATGTTTAGGTCCTGGAGGTTGGTGAAGGGTTAGGGCTAAGTCCTGGAGGCTGGTGAGGGGTTATGTTTAGTTCCTGGAGGCTGGAGAAGGGTTAGGGCTAAGTCCTGGAAGCTGGTGAAAGGTTAGGGCTAAGTCCTGTTGGCTGGTGAAGGGTTAGGGTTAAGTCCTGAAGGTGGTGAAGGGTTAGGGCTAAGTCCTGGGAGCTGGTGAAGGGTTAGGGCTAAGTCCTGGAAGCTGGTGAAGGGTTAGGGCTAAGTCCTGGAGGCTGGTGAAGGGTTAGGGTCAAATGAAAGCTGTAATGTAGAGGGAAATCCTGGAGGACAATCTAATTCAGTCTGAAAGAGAACTATGACTGGGGATCCATCAAGACAATGACTGTGTGAGAATGTGAGCACCGTTTTACCAGAAAGGCACAGAGCATGTAGAAACTCATAAAGTAGATGATGGCAAAGTTGGCTCCACAGGTATACTCCTCCCCAGGCAAGAAGTCCGAGTTAGGGTCACATTTCTTCCCGTACATACATGCTAACATCACTTCATGCCACGCTTCCCCTGTTGCACATCTAAACAGACGAGACATCAGAATACATCCAGTCATACATCTCTTCACTATGTGCCATGAAGCCTTTTGTACACAATGTGTGTGTCCAAACAAATACATTGTCAGCTTGGAATGGGTGGCTGCAGTTGTTTTTGAGGTTCCTATTCTCAGCAGCTGTCCTGCTGACATTCCACACATTTATACAGTTAGTTAAGATGTTCTCAGTGACTGACTTGAAAAAGGTCTGCATCAGTCTCTGGAGGAGATGGGCCATTTTCAGGTTTCTGACAAAGTTTCAGTGTCTGATAGAGTCTCTGTTAAGCTTTTTAACCAGGCATGAGGTGTTAGAGGTCCATGTCACCTTCTTTAACACATTGACTCCAAAGAATTTACGGTCTCTACACATTTCACTGCCTCTTTATGTATGTGAGGGAGAGGAAATTACTGTATTGTATTGAAATGTGGAGTGCACGTCCACAAAGAGCATCCTCACATAACTGCCTAATGTGTGTACCATGACTATGTGAAGACCAGTAATGGCGTCCCCACTGGGGACATACAGAAATTGTAGCCCAAAGTGCTTCACATTGATTGAAAAAATACAATATTAAAATACATTAAGATTTGATTATACATCAAGAAATAAAATGAAATTTGAGAGAAATACAATAAAATAAAAATAAAAACAGCGCACATTAAAATATTTGATTATGCATAGAATTTTTGAAGTGCAAGAAATAAGATAAAATTTGAGAGAGATACAATAAAATAAAAATAAAAACAGCGCACACTAAAAAATTTGATTATGCATAGAATTTTTGAAGTGCAAGAAATAAGATGAAATTTGAAATACAATAAAATAAAAAATAAAAACAGAAATACAATACAATAAAATAAAATAAAATAAAATAAAAATAAAAACAGCGCACATTCCTGGTTCCTGAATTGTGACCCCATTTTTATCTCCTTTCAAAGGCTGATGAGAGTAAAAATGTTTTTAATTTGGTTTTAAATATATTCAGTGAACTGGCTTCTCTAATGTCTTTTGGAATTGTATTCCATAACTTTGGTGCATAGTTAGTAAAGGCTGCGTCGCCCATTTTCTTTGTAATATTTCTGGGAGTCGCTAGTAACCCTGCGTTTGATGACCTCAGTGTTCTAGTTTGTACATAACTGATCAGTGAGTTTGCAGTGTAACTTGGTCCGGTTCCATTTAGAGCTTTATACGTGAGGAGTAGTATCTTAAAATCAGTTCTGTAGGTTACCGGTAGCCAGTGCAGGGAAACCAACACTGGAGTAATGTATTCTCTCTTCTTGGTTTTGGTTAATAACCTAGCTGCAGAGTTCTGAATCAGCTGAAGTCTGTCTGTGGTGCTTTTTGGGAGACCTGTAAGGAGTGTATTACAGTAGTCCAGTCTGCTGGAGATAAAAGCATGGACCAGTTTTTCAGCATCCTTTCGATTTATAACCTGCATTACTTTGGCTATGTTTCTGAGATGGAAGAATGACATTTTAGTGACTTTCTTTATGTGGGACTTAAAGTTTAAGTCTGAGTCTATAATGACTCCCAGACTTGTCACTTCTGGTTTGATCCAGGAAGTGAGTTTGCCCATCCTACTCATCAGCATTTCCCTTTTTGCTTTTGGGCCAACAAGCAGGATTTCAGTTTTTTCCTCATTCAATTTCAGAAAGTTCCTGCACATCCATTGATTCATTGCTGTGAGGCAGTTTGTAATGGAATGGATGGCTGTCACATCATTGGGTTCTGCGGAGATGTATATTTGTGTGTCGTCCGCGTAGCTATCGAAGCTAACATTATGTTTTCTGATGATATCTCCAAGTGGTAGCATATATAAGGAGAATAGTAGTGGACCCAGGCAGCTCCCTTGTGGAACCCCATAGCATGTATCATGTGTGTTTGACACGTGATCTCCAAGCCTGACGTAGTACTGTCTTCCCTTCATGGCAGCTCTTAGATGATGTGGATGCAGCACCAGTGCCTCTTCTCCAACAGCTAGGATATTATTTTAAAATGGTCATCAGGAAGTTCAGTGTCACCACTGGGCAGCAGGGTGTTCGATATGCAGTCTGTCAGTGCATCAATGACTTTCCACATGCTGAGAGAGTCTCTGTTGTCAGTTGATCATTGATGTGCTGTTTGCCATTAGCCTTTACTCTTTAGTTGTTTTTAATGCTTCACTATGGGCTGGTTTGCCACTGGACTTGACAACTGCATCCGTCTCACAGAATCACTCATTGTATTGTTCATCCATTGCTTCTGGTTGGCACCAGAACTTTTAGTGTCCTTTTTGTACATTTTTGAGGCAAAAATAAATGGGT
The DNA here is from genome assembly GCF_902148855.1 of Sphaeramia orbicularis. Taxonomy (NCBI): domain Eukaryota; kingdom Metazoa; phylum Chordata; class Actinopteri; order Kurtiformes; family Apogonidae; genus Sphaeramia; species Sphaeramia orbicularis. The sequence continues at coordinate 19,489,930 of NC_043961.1, read as the reverse complement.
GTTAGGACTGCACCAGAATAGTGCACCAGGTCTAATGCATGTGCAAACAAACCTCAGTCTGCTCTATCAAAACAGTCCTGCACTAAACGGGGGGCTTTGTCAGTCCATAGATTTTATTTTGATGCCTGACTCTGTTCTGCCTTACATGCTTAAGGGATTTTTATATGGACTCGGCTCCTTGTTTTCTCTTTTTTGGATATCCATGTTTAAGCAAAACCTGGACGTGATCAAGCACAATATGATTGAAATCTCTCTCTGAGATTATAATGCTGTTAGGGTGGGCCATTAACAGTTTATTGGTAGCTTTTCTGAGGCTAACTTAGTTTTAGTTATTTGAGGGAAAAATGCCTCCATGATTATTATTGTTGCAAAGTCTGCTGGGAGAAAGAACAGTCTGCACCTCAGGTCACAGAAATACACAGCATCTCCAGGGGGATAAACCCAGATCTGTGCTGTTGTTCTTGATAAAAATTAGCCTGATTACTTATACGTGCCACTTGCTTCTATTGCACTGACAGGGTGAATAGTTTGTGAACAAAATGTTAACAATTAACAAGAGAGACAAGGCACTATGTCCACCCACACTGCCATCCAACTTACACTTATAATGACATCTCTTTTCAAAAACAAAAGCTGCAATACAATAAATCTAGTCATTTTACAAAATTATGTAAAACACCAAAATACTGAGTGTTTTAGCTGACAGTGTAAATAAAATCTCATTTTCATTATTAATGTTTAATTGCCCAGCCCTGAGTTTACATGTTATATACGATACCTGTGACAATGTACTTCTTTATGGACCAGCCACAAACCTGAATAACAGCAGCACTGCCTGTGGGAATGTCTGGAAGTTGTTGTTCCTGTTGATGTGTGTGCCATCAACCAAGGCAATTTTACCAAAAATCTGCAGCAAAAAATCAGGAGTTATTTATAATCAATGGGTGAAGTGTGTATGTGTATGTATTTACATCTATACCTGCATTCCAACTACAGCATATATGAAGAACAACATAAGAATCAGCAGGGCCACGTAAGGAAGAGCCTGTAAAAGAAAAAAAGAAACATGTTGGACACATGGCAGTGAATCCAACCTCCAGGCAAATTTATAGTGTATGAAGTGATTAGACAAACCTGAAGAGATTTAATGAAGGTCCATAGAAGGTTGCGTATCCCCTCAGAGCGATTCAAGAGTTTTACCAAACGCATCACACGAAACAGTCGGAAGAATGTGATTGACACACTCATGTTCTCAGAAGACTTTATAGACAGAGAGGACAAATGAGGAATTACAATGGAAAGGTGAAATTTCAACAAAATTTAGAGTAAAAAAAAAAGTCATTACAGCTACACTCACCGCAATAGCTTGCATCGGATCCCCTGCCTGCAGAAAGAAACATAACAGTGTTTTTACTGTATACACTGGAACCAAACGTGGCACAAATAAAGAGGGAAGTCTCCAATCTAAAGATGTAAACATCATGATGTTGGCATTTCTGAAGGAAGACCAGAGTTGAATCTGTTTCAGTGGAGTCCTATTGGACAAGGGTGTTACTGTTAAACTCATTAAGTCGCTGTTATGACCTTTAACATCTTACATCCACACATGACACTACCTGATAATGTGGGAAGTCAACAAAATAATGTTTTATGAAACAAGTGACAATTTTAAGTGATGCAACAGGTTTCGTTCAGAAACCTGTTGCATCACTAGGGTCTCGAGAAAAAAAGAAGTGTATATCAAATCATAACTTCATAAAGAATTCAAGATATGAGACTAACTGTTGTTTAATTATTAAGAACTATTATAAAAAATAAAACTTGTATATTAATTCACGTTACATGAACGTGTTAACATGAAACATGAAAATACTGAACATGTAACATTTCAACAAAATCATCCAACATCGACACTTTCCCTCATTGAAAAGTTTTTGTTAAGGAACAACAGCATATTTACTGTTTTCCCCTTTAGTCTGTTCCATTTTTTGCTCAGTACAGACTGTGGGAGTCAGAGTTGACTGACTGAGAAGTGTGACGCAGTACACACTTACCCAGGCGGAAGAAGAAGTAGTTCCCACCAATCGCGTATCATTTGGACAAGATCCCAGCAGTTTAGCTAGTTTGCATTGTGTTCCTGATGTACATCACCTCAAATGACCAAAGTATCAAAAGTGTCAATATTTTGATTTGTGAGTCGATCCTACAGCATAAAGATCTGGTATTGGAGATATTGATATTTAAGTATCGATCCTCACATCACTAGCCACTAGTCGATTCCAAAGGGTTCTTGGATATTCTGGATTGCATGGTAGATTACAGTCAGAGCAGAATGACTAGAGGTTCCTTCTCTTTCTTCTGTGACTCTTCTGGGTGTATTTGAACACTTTGATGACCCAGAGAAGTGAACTATTAAGGACTTGACATCTCCTCTGACGGGTGGGCATGGTGTTCTTACACTGTGCACACTGTTTCATAAATCACAACAGAGGGTTTTCACTCTCCATTCCAGCAATGCACTCAGGTGAGTATGTAAGTATTCACATTGTTCAGTGAAGTTGTAAAGTTACTGTAGCAGACATTTGTTTTAACTCCATCTGCTGGTTGCTTTATGTCTCCACAACCTCCTGCAGCTGCAGATTACGAGGCAAGGACATTTCAGGTGCACTGCAATTATTCCATGTTAATAAATGAGCAGGTTGGTGCTGATTAGAAGGGGGAGTGGAGACTGATACCCTTTTGGGTGTTATTTCATCCACACTGTCGGGGCTTGGTGAATGTAGACCCCTACACAGAATCGGAATCATAGGGAAAAATTGAAAAGTTGGGTGAGCCTAGAGAGAGTCTGGTAGCTTCAGCCTCTGTGAGGATAGCTTTATTATGCAGTCAGTCTCATAAGAACAGAGGTAGTGAGGGGCCACGTTCTGCAAGGTAGCCTGCAGGGGAATGTCCTGAGTGGATAGCCACACCTTTTGACCTGGGATGTAAGTAGGAGCAGGGGTTCAGTGGTGATCTGCCACATACCTGTTCCTCTCAGCAGAGAGGCAGCATCACTGTCTGGGGAAGAGGGGAGGCTAATAACCCATCATAGCTTTAAAGGGGGATATAGCTGTGGCTGAAGACGTGTGGTGTTGTGGGCATACTACACCCATGGCAGTTATGCACTACATGTAGTGGGGTTCCAGATGGTGATACTGTGCAACGCTGCCTCCAACTCCTGATTCACATGCTGTTTGTCTGTGGGTGATATCTGGACCTCTGGCTGGCCATTGCACCTACAGCTTTGCAAAAGGCCTTCCAAAGTTGGGAAATGAATTGTGTGCCTCGGTCTGACACACTGTCAATAGGCAGACCATACAGCCAAAACACACAAACACCCACCAAGAGGTTTACCATTTTTGCAGCTGTGGTGGATTTCCAGGGAGAAAATGACATGAAGCAGCATGTGCTGAGAAAGGCAGTAGGAGGAGGAAGAAAATACTTGGCTCACCAGTTCTCCTCCTTTGGCCAGTGTCCGTGGCCTGTTGGTTGTTACTGGCAGACTGACAAAAAAATGACCTGCTTCTCTGCAGTAGATGTAGAGTTTAGTTTCAGGTAGTGTTTCTTTGCCGTGCCAGCTACATTTCTTTCTTGGCATACAGGTCGTGTAATTTGTGCTATTTTGTTTTGTAGTGTTCGCCAGTCACTGTCACCTTATCCCCAATAGATACTTGAACATCATTCAACAATGCAAACAAAAGAAAAAAACAAGTCTCACAAGTGTAACTCAAACCTAGCACCTGGGAACCTATGCAGCTTCTCATGAGGTAAGCTGACTGCTTAGATGAAGGCTTCCTGTTCTACACAGGGCAGAGCCATGCATGACTCTGACTGGATGTTTTTTGAATGGCATGAGCATCCAAGGGTGAGTTAAAAGTTGGATGTGCTTGTTAATATTACCAGGGGCAAAAAAAAGCCATAAGTTGAAAATGGATGTGCAAGGGTCCCCCAACACTTATGGACTTTTGTTGTGAATAAAATTTATGACATGGAAAGGCTGACTTTCTCATTAAGACTCACTACTGACAAATGTAAAAAATACTGGGAAAAATGGAATGTGTTTGTTAAACCTGTATAATCTTATACTTATATATGCTTATTTCGACCTTTTTTTTGCCTAATTTGTCCTGAACCTGTCTGTATTTTATTTGTCTAAAGGGTGAACCTAGATGCTCTAACTGTTGTGGTCTGTTTTTTGTTGTTTTTGTTTCTTTGTTTATTCTGTACACTGTAAAATTTGGAGATAAAAATAAAGTATAGAAAAAAGAATGTGCTTTGTTTAGGGAGGGAGAAAAAATGCACAGTTGGACCCACAGTGGGGTCACCCCAACCCCTTTCTAAATGACCACTGACCTCAGATTGTAAGACCTCCTTCAATGTCACAAATTTCCAATATGAGTTTGATGGAGAAACTCCTCCCATGGACATATTTCTGGTTCCAAATGAGTTCGCATCAGTTGAAACAGTCAGACCTCAT